>NW_028234406.1:20324764-20327264 GCF_977035675.1 Penaeus japonicus | reverse complement strand
AGAAACCAAATAATGGAGATTAAGATGATTAAATTTTCTCTTCACTTTTCCAGATTATGTGTTGCACTCAGGAGGAATATGATTATCTTCATACGTTTTAACTTTTATTTTTGTTTTTACATAAATTTATGTGACACATGGTTTAATCATTGTGAAATAACTGTATGATGAATAAAGGTTACTACATTTATTTCAGTTTTGCGATTAGAAATGAAAAAAATGGCTTTTTGTTTTTCAAATGTTTCAAAAAAAAAAGAAAAAAAAGTCATAAGTTGAAGGGAAGAGCATAAACGTTGGAACTAAAAGGCTTATTGCTTAAAACAAAATAACAGCGGACCGTGCATGGGTAAAGAGTTGTATTTCCTTATGTTTATAATAAAAATGCAGGAAAAGAATGTCATCATTTGATAAGATCAAAAGATCATAATGGGATGATGGTTCAAACACTGACGAATCCCCACCCTGAGTAACTGTCCGATCACCCCGAATCTATAACCTTTATTGATGGATAACCTCAAATTCACTCCAAAGAGTTTGACATTCATTTTGACAAAAATATCACCAATAATAGTTCGCCCAAATAATACACACTCCACTGTTTTATATATTCTTGGAGGTAAAACATATACACTCAAATTACAGCATAGGACTTGTAAAAAGAAGTCTGTGCACTGTTCGATACCATGCGATGCGACACTTACAACGCTTAGAGATTGAAATTAAATTTCATATTCCTATTTCTCTATTTACATGTGTGAGTATATAATTGCATGTAAAAGAATTTCAGTAAATCGATGGTATTATGTATGGATTAGACTAAATGAATGCAAATACAGATCTCACGAGGGCTGCGGTCAAGGACTTCATGTACCCCAGACCCCGTAGTTGTAGTTGCGAAGAAAATGTACATTTGTGTCCTTTTCTCACTGATAAATGCTATTTCGGCAAGACTGGTTGTCGGACGAAACTTCGATGTCCGTTACACTTTCATAGATGTTTTCCCCGGAAGAGCTTTGGCATTCGTGTTCGCAGTCCATGCTCATCTGTGGGGATGAAGCGCGAGTGACGAGTGTAATACCGCGTCCCTGTAGAGGCGTGGCCACATTTGCACAAGTGTCCTCGTATAAAGCATGAACGCTGCCGTTATCCCGTTGGGCGTGAGCGTGGACGGAGCGTGGTATCTCATACTGGGCAGAGCAGGAGGCCGTAGCTTCGTCGCCAGGTGAGCGTCTGCGCAGGCGCTTGAAGACGCAGTAAACCAAGATCGGTGCTATGAGGACGACCAGCGCACCCACCGAAGCTGCAGCTATAACTAGTGGCCTGCATCCTTTGTTGTGAGAAAAAATAAAGTGAACTCATGTTGTAATCACGATTTCAATATGGATAAGGTGTTGAGGTGAATTTAAAGTTGTGAATCGAAAAAAAAACAAAAAAAACATTAGAAGCTATTACTGAAATTACGATTAAATTACGAAGACCGTTTAAATAATTGTGCTGTTTATAGTAACCTGAAGTCAATTATAATGAAATTTCGATGATACTAATGGTACTGGCAATGATAATACTAATGCTAACAGTAGTAGAAACAACTGTAATCATATTTATGATAAAAAAAATAATGGTGATAATAAAAATAATGATGAAATGATTTGATATACCATTTATAAACATACATATAGACAAATAAGTAGACATAGATGTATATAGATATATACTTATACATTTACACAAATATATCACTGCATTGCCAATTTGATATATAAAAGATATATTTGTGCGTGTCTCTCTTTATATATATATATATATATATATATATATATATATATATATATATATATATATATATATACAGGCACACAGACACATACAGATATATATATATATATATATATATATATATATATATATATATATATATATATATATAAACACACGTGTGTGTGTGTGATTTTGCGTCTCGGTCTGTGTGTATGTATGTGTATATAAATATACTTATGTATACACACACACACACACATATATACATACATACATACATATGGATATATGTGGATATATAAATATTATAACACACACATGCATACGTATGCATATATTGTCTAGTAAGTGATCATGGAATAACATTCCTTCGTAAAATAATAAAATAATAACCAGTAATATGTCTTTTATCTTAATTTCAAGCAGAATCTGCCTTTAGCATTAACGATAAAAAGTTCATGTATTTTTTGTTCTTATTTAGAAGAAATATCACTAAGAATTGTGTGGTAGGCCTACCTTTAACTCTTAAATAAATATGTTTCTAAAATCTATCACTATAACGCAATACTTCCGACTATGGTTCTTATTGATCAGGGTATGCCATTAGGAAATGACTTTAATTATTTACCAGAGGACGCTTTGCGAAAAACGTTAATTAATATAAAAATGTTAATGCGTAAAAAGGGGTTAAAGGTATCGGATGAATAGATTAAACTCGCGCTTTCGTCGTGAATCCTGTTGC
>NW_028234406.1:20307264-20314764 GCF_977035675.1 Penaeus japonicus | reverse complement strand
CTCTCTATATCAGCAGGAGGATTGATAAAGTTTTTTTCTGCTATTTTTGAGTTGAAACCAAATAAGAGAGATTGGAATGATAAAGACTGATGTAAGTATATAGTATACGCACACAAGCGCGCGCGCACTAGTATACGCACACAAGCGCGCGCAGATTTATATATATATATATATATATATATATATATATATATATATATATATATATATATATATATGTATGAATATACACACACACATATATATATACATATATATGTATATATATATATATATATATATATATATATATATATATGTATATATATATGTACATATATATATATATATATATATATATATATATATATATATATATATATATAATATATATATATAATATATAAAGTTACTTAATACACAAAGTCTCACAGTTCCAGGTAGTCCTGAATGCCCACGTTAGGGAGGGCGTGGGACACAAAGTTCCTCATCATTACCGCGTGGACCAATCACAGCCGGGTTCGGGAAGATCCCTTGACAATAGAAGAAGAATTGTTCGCTGCCCTCGTATGACCGTGATCCTCCTCAATCTATAGTTCATGATAGATTTATACAGAATTAAGTTCGCCTTATGTCGAGTGGTCACTTACTCTCCCTTCAACTCCTCAAGGATTCCAGGTTAGGAAAGTGTTTTAGTGACATTTGTGACTTAGACTTATAATTCATATCTGTGCATTGTCTGTGTTTTCCTTAGAGTTGTGTTTTCCTTTGTGTGGTGTTTATATAGGGTTATAGATAAATATAGCTCAGGTATTATATAGCTTTGCGATAAGCTTAGCTTCCACCTTGCATATATATGCATATCGTGCCTCACTTGTTATATATATATATATAATATAGTTATATATTGATTATATAATTATATAGATTGTTTTCGCTTACGTGTTTCACGTAATCCTTTATAATATTATGTGTGGAATTAGATCACTCTCTGCTCGCGAAATATTTCGGGTGCAGGACTGGACCCGTTTTGCCAAAACACAAAAGATAGATAGATATAAATATAGGATATATACAATTTACACAAACTGGTCGTAGTAGGGGACACATCTTAATACCATCACATAATGGTGGTCAGCGGTGAGATTGTTCTGCTCACCACATAACTGGTGGCAGATTGGGGATGTCTTTGCTAGTCAAATAAATTGGTGATTAGCAAGATAAGAAAACCTCACGTCGTTAATAGTTATAAATAATGTCTTTGATTATAAATATTCGTAGGCCGATCGCTACAAATATTTCGGTTCTGTTGATTATTAACAAATTGATAGGGACCATAGTTTCTTTTTTTTTGCACAATTTAGGATACTAGTGGCTTTCGTTCTATTTTTTTTCCACTAATGTGACAGTCGATATCTGGAGAAGTACCTCATCCTTTTAGGTTTTTAAAAGTGTAGAAATATTACCTAATTTTTATATAAGTCGTGAACCGCTCGCGAGTACTAAAATAACCCTTGTTATCCGCTCATATGGTAACGGTTCGGGACGAGTATCGCCACGTTAGTATTGTCTAAGTGTGTATTTTGTGATTGTGAACACGCCAGACTAGGGAAAAAGCAAACCAGTAATGCTAACTTCTTTTCTACTCAGCAACAAAAAGGTAAGTAACTGTTAGGTTGATAGGCAATGTCTCTCCTGTGTTCCTTCCCCCCTCCCATTAATTTTTTTTTTGTTTATTGTAAAATCTCCCCCGTCATTTCCCACCCTCCTCCCACGTTTTTCATCTATTCTCCTTATGTTATTCGGGATATTTTTTTCTACGTATAGTTTCGTTAATTTCACTAAGAAACATTTCGTTAACATTCGGTAAGTAATATTTACTTCATTATTTATGTGTTTCCGAAGTGTACGTTTTTAGTTCTTTTTACATTGCTACGAATGTTTAACAATTATTCTCTAAGTATTTTACGTTTGGTATTTTAACGCTTCAACGATTATTCGTATTTCGTAGAAGAAATTCACATAAAGTGTGACGTTAGTCTTCATACGAAACGATCATAAAAATAACTGTTTGTTTACTTATTCAGTTATTCTACGCTTTGATTGTCTACTTACTTTGTGTGAATTTAGTTACATTTTACTACGTATAATGCATGATTTGTTTTAAGTTGCGTTAGTTATAGTTAAGTAAATAACTGTAAAATACATAATATTCTTATGGCAATAACTTCGAAATTCTATGTAGATTTATATGGTCTGTGTGTTTTCTTAAGTTTTCGTTTCTATGCGAAATTTATCGAAGATCGACTTCTTCGAACATATTATATTATCAAATTACATGATTAGATTCGTTCTTTGATCTCGTGTGTGTGATTATTTTTTTTGTGAATTTACCATCTTTCTTTCATGAATATGGTTTTACTATGTTATTCGTGGAAATGTTAATCATTTGCGTTAACATTTATTATTATTTTGCTTTGTATTATGGGATTTAATATAATTTCTTTTATTCTTGCTTATAATATGCATTTTAATTTTTAAATGTATTTCGCATATGACTGACCTCACTTGCTTGACCCGTCGTATGGTTCAATCTGAACAAAAGACATTTGACAATTGTGTAAATTTTCTGGTCCATTAGTCCCTTATGGTCAACTCATTGACCGTGTGATATTGGAAATAGGCATCACATGTGACTTCGGCCACTTTATGACAGCGTTCTGTATGTGACCTAACCTATGGTCATTATGGACGTGATGAATGTGTAAGAAAATCGTTTTGCGACAATTTTAAAATTATATATGTGTCTTAATATGATTTTCTCTACGTTTTCATTATTTGATTGCTGCATATACGTTAGTATATTTAATTGCATGATACTATATATCTGCATCTCTGTATCATGGGAATACCTTTGTCATTATGAATCGTTAATGTTGTCACACTCTGATCACAACGGTCATTTGTAATCGATAATTGATAACGATTTGTACTGTCTTTGAGAACTTCTTATATTTTCAACATTCGACAGTCTATGTTTTTGATAGATTGTTAATTTTATGATTTTGTGGACTTATGATTGTTATTCAATACAATCTCTACGACAATTTTTCATTTCATAACATGTTTCATTACTTGTATTATGATATATCATCAATTTTGCTAGAAAATGTTGACAGATGCATGTTCGTTTTTGCTTTATTCTATTTCATTGTTATAGTCATATTCGTCTTGTTGCATTTTTCATTGCATTATTGATTAATGTTATTCTTTTTCATTGTTTAATTGAAGTAACTATAATATGTATGATATGATTGTCGTATTTTTAATTTTTAAGCAATTGTCGACTTCGAAACATTAACAAGTTGTTTCATCATAGGCCTTCGATGTTTCCGACCTTTCGAAAATTTCATGGGATCATCGGAACGCAAATTTCTTATCATGATATTACTGAACTCAACGTTCTTAGGACAGTCAGAAAAGGTTATTTCATTTATATTTAAGCTTTTCGCTTAATTTGGCCTTTTCCGCTACTGTACTAATTACGTGGCCTTCATTTGATGGACGCCCATTGCATATGGGCATTCACACACCTAATTCCGCGTATTATGGTACCACAATTGATATAAACGCGAAAATTTACGGAGTTTTATATTTTTCGCAAATCGGCTGCATCGCGCTTCGGATGATCTTGACACTGAGTCACAATTAATTCTCTCAAACAGAGACAGCGCGCTTATCCTTATCAGACGTTCAGGCTTGCTACTCCATTTTTTTATTAGCTATGACATATTAATGGTTATTTATTTCAGTTGCACGATTTGGCTTTTACGCGCACCTTAGTTCAGAAGGACGAGTAGTTCGGCCCACGCAATTGAAGTATCTTAGATGTCTAATAACTAATCATATTTTTCTGTGTTCGAGCTTAAGACAGCGTTCATCGGGACGAGTTTCAATTTGGCGCCTTGATCTTACCGTCCATTGCATGTCATACCACGGTAAATCTACTTTTCATAAACGGATCGGACCCCAGGTCTATGTTTATATTAATAATAATTTTTTGTCTTCTGCTTTCATTAACATTTATTTTTCCAGTTCACAATCTGACTATGTCGTGTCTTCTAATTTTTGATGGATGGATTCGGTTTGATATTTGATATATTAATTTTTTCATAAAATTCTAATGATTTTTTTTTTACCCACTTTGCCCAAAATCTTGACTTCGCGTCAAGCCTATTTTAAAGGATTAAGATATGGTTAGGTAATTTGTCTATTATTTTTTTTACATGATCATAACACATTTACATAGTTCTTTCTTTCACCTTGTACTGACCTGGTCATTGCGTGCCTTCCTCACGAAGCGAATAGATAGTTAGTGTATGGAAGAAAAAAACAAATCTTAAATTATCAAACCCAATTTTTTTGTACCATCACTTTACAGCAGACACATATTTTGCACATGGTTCATCCCTCGATGAATCGGTCTGTACTGTTAAGTATTGTCTGCAATAAATGAAATCAGGTAAATATTCTATTTCTGTTATTGCACAAAATTATTATGATTATGTTGTTATATGATATTTTTCTATATGTAATATAATTTCGGCTAACCTTGCAGATAGTTCCTGTGGTATACCACATTTGTCGATACCAGGACCATTTATGCTGTTATACGGTTACTGATGCAGTCAACTCCTTGCATTGTTGCAACTCTCGGGTTCATTCCTGAAGCCGGGAATCTAAAGACTTTTTCCCCAGTTGATCTTTAAAAGATACTGACTTGCAAAGTGATGATTCGAGCTTGGTCGCGTGTGGTTGCATTGCCTAAGAGCAAGTACTCATACCGGATGTTATTCGCAAGTCGTAATATTGTATTTTTTTGGTATAATTTACCATTCTGGATATTTCAATTTATGAGTATATTACTATAACTTCGATAATTACTTGCTAAATTTCATTGTTTAAACATTTTGAATAAATAATATGTTAATAACTAGCAATGATTATTGTCTACATATTTTGCTTATCTTTCAATTTATATTGATGTTATTTTCAGATAGTTAAGTCATAAATAACTTTATCAATTATTTTATAACAGCATCTGATAATTTTTTGTCTACGCCTTTACCTGTTTCCCCCTATACTATGTATGCATAGTTAGAGTATAAAGTTTTTCAGATACGATAGTGATGGATGCAGAAGGGCATGTCAAACAGACGTGTCAATCATTGTAAACCAGTGAAGCTATTCGAAGCTGCACTGATTGCAAACGTGTGATATGTGCTAATTAGGAGGGACGTTGCCACGGCATTTCCTGATCTCTTTTTGTTATTTTCAAGAGCTCCACTGATACGGATCTCCTTTTTCTCTGCTAAGTATCGCTGTTGGGGCATTCCTCTTTTTCGTATATCTAATTTCTTACCAATCGGGACGATTTGGGTGGTAAACGTGGTCGAGCGATTTGATGGTCTTATTGTATAGTAAAGATTAAATTCATATCGAAGCATAATTAATATTTCTAGTTACTTAACACAATGTCTTACAAAAGTCCAGGTCAGTATGATTTGCCCACGTTCGGAGGGCGTGGCCAAAGTCTTTTCTTACGCGTGGACCAATCACCGCGGGTCGGCAGCTCCTGACATTAGAAGAATTGTCGTGCCCTTTATGACGGATCTCCTAAAAATAGGTCATTGATAGAATTTAGACAGAATTTGTTCGACTTCAATTCGAGAGGTCCTTCCTCTCCCTTCACCTTCAACGGATTCAGGTAGACAGTGTTTTAGTGGCGTTTAGTGACTTAGCTTATTACCATATACTGTGCATTGTCTGTGTTTTCTTAGAGTTGTGTTTTCTTAGTGTTTGTGTTTATATTAGGGTTATTGAATTATATTAGGCTAGGTATTAATTAGCTTTGCGATAGGCTTGCTTCCCTTGCATAATATATTTATCGTTGCTCCTTGTAAAAAATGTTTATATAATATATATTCTAATGATTTTATAATAAATTTTTATGTTTTCGCTTACCGTGTTTACGTAATCCATTTATATATTATGTGTGGGAATTAGATCACTCCTGCTCGCACATATTCGGGTGCCAGCGAGGCCGTTTTGCAATTACAACAAAATTTTGTAAGTATTTAGGATATATACAATTTACACAAACTGGTCGTAGTAGGGACACATCTTAATACCATCACATATATATATATATATATATATATATATATACATACATATATATATATATGTGTGTGTGTTATAAACAGATAAGCTGCAGTGAATGTTTAGTGAATCTAATTCTACTTATCCCGTTTCATGTTATCCCGTGAGCAGCGAAGGAGCGTGGGCTCACACCGGAAGGAGCAGGTGGAAGGAGGTCGGAGCTGCGTTGACAAGCAAGCGTGTGTGCAGTCACCTGGAAGGGCAGTGGGTCGACAGCATCACTGCTCGAAGGAGGACCAGGGTACAGCACGAAGCCTCATCTGTAATTGATGTCATATTTCATCATAATTATAATGATAATAATAATGGCAATGGTATAATGTTCGTCTGTTCAGATGCTTTAGTTCAAAAGTTTTACGAGTGAATCGGAAAACTGTTAACATGGTTTCTGGGTGATTGGTTTTCGAACTTCAAAAATCTTTACCTTATGATAAAATGGAATGTGCGCATGTCATTATTGCATTTCTGCGTGGTGTGTGTGTGTGTGTGTGTGTGTGTGTGTGTGTGTGTGTGTGTGTGTGTGTGTGTGTGTGTGTGTGTGTATGTGTGTGTACATATGTAGGAACACATACATAGTTTGTGTACGTTTGCTTGTCTGAGTGTGTGTGTGATAGCAAAATAAGGAAGACAAAAAAAAAAGAAGAAGAAGAAAAAAAAGAAAACAGTTGTATTTACCGGATGGAACTACCAGCACGTGTTTTATCAACCGCCGAATCATACGGAAATCCTCTATGGATAAGAGTCTTCCGTTTTTTCTCGTCTTTACAATGTTATCATACTAGTCATCGTATCAAAGGGAGAAAACTATGAAATAATTGCAATAGGAATAAAATTGAGGGTGATTTTAAGTCAATTCAATTATCATACCGATGTCAATGAGACTTTTGCTACGCTTTAGATATATAACAGCAATAATGAGAAAAATACTATCAATCAGAAAAAAATAACTATAACTTTAAGGCTAGTAGCCACAACATTACTATTTATGTCATACTGCAACAGCGCAGTATGACATCTATACCCATGTTGTGTCGAATAGTCGTACCCTGGTATAATGGCAATAAAGTGGTATAACATATGGTATGTAAAGCTTACAGGAAATTAAAGTACAACGGTGATTGGTCATGGCGTGTGCCACTTTACATAAATCTGCATTCATTATTGTTCACTTTGTACATTATGTTCGTATGCTTATCATATGTCTTAATAAGACACACACACACATACATATATATACATATAAATATGTGTGTGTGTGTATGTGTATGTGTGTGTGTCTGTGTTTGTGTGTATGTATAT
>NW_028234406.1:20292264-20294764 GCF_977035675.1 Penaeus japonicus | reverse complement strand
GACTCCACAATGTGTAGCTGTGACACCTGGGCTGTCCATCTGTCCTTGACACAGCCTGCCTCGGCGATCCTATCCTGGCTGCTCTGCTCCTCCTTCTCGACCGCATCCTTCTCCTCTTCTCCTATTACGGCCTCGGAGGGTGAAGTTGACTCGGCGACGGTGGTGTTACCGGAGAGGGCTTTCGTCTGGACCTTCTTCTCGGACGACGCCTCCGTGACCATGGTGCGGGCATGGAGCGTGGCCAGGGCCCGCGTGACGATAAGGGCGTGTTCTGTGGTGAGGTTCACATGAGGGTACGGGCCGAACCCCTGGGAGAGGAGCTCGGAAGCTTTGGCCTCGATGATACTGATGACGCCCCCACGGTAGAGCAGGGCATGATCAGGGGCGCCGTCCTCGCCCACCTCGGGTCCGATGAAGCACTCCGGACCACACAGCATGTCGGGACTTGCAGCGCCAACCATTCTTCCTGAAAAGAAAAAAAAGGGAATCAGATTGGATAAAAGAACTACAATCGTGACTTGTGTGTAGAGACGCGTGGGGTTGAGTCTTAAAAGGAACTATTGAAAAGTGTATCTGTGGTGGATTTCGTCGGATTTCTTTGATCAACACATGCAAAAAAGAAGAAAAACGCGGAGAAAGCTTTCAAAAAGACATAACGGAGTGACTAGCACGAGACAGTAATAGCAGGGTGTCGCTAAGGAGCCCGAGGCCCGGGTTTCTCCTCCAATTTTCATCTTGATCATGAGGGCGACAATCGTCTCCCACCTCCTCCCTCCACCCTACCTCCTCTCCTCCTCCTTCCCCCTCCCTTCCCCTGCCCTCTCCCCTCCCCCGGTCCCCCATCCTCCCCAACCCTCCCTTCCCCCGCCCTCTCCCCTCCTCCCCTGTCTGCCAATCTAAGGAATCCTCACACAGTTTGTTCACATTAGCCGCACATTCCTTAATCCAAGGAAGAGAAAAATGCATGATTTTCGAAACATTCTTGGGTGTTTTTTGTGGATTCATGTGTTAAGAGACAGAATATAGGGTATGGAGGAGAAAAGAAAAGAAAGGGAGGACGAGGAGGAAACGAAGAAAATGAAAAAGAAGGAAAATAAGGAGAAAGAGAATATAAAATGAAGAAAACTTTAAAAAAATCTTAGTTCATCAATCACGGAACAGACTGCCGGATGAATTTCCCGGAATTTCGAAATGCAGAATTCCCCATGATGTAGGTGAGCCACAGCCGGATATAGCCCTTGAGAAGAGAAACAAAGGGAGAGAGAGAGAGAGAGAGAGAGAGAGAGAGAGAGAGAGAGAGAGAGAGAGAGAGAGAGAGAGAGAGAGAGAGAGAGAGAGAGAGAGAGAGAGAGAGAGAGAGAGAGAGAGAGAGAGAGAGAGAGAGAGAGGAGAGAGAGAGAGAGAGAGGAGAGAGAGAGAGAGAGAGAGAGAGAGAGAGAGAGAGAGAGAGAGGCAGAGAGAGAGAGAGAGGAGAGAAAGGAGAGAAAGAGAGAGAGAGAGAGAGAGAGGAGAGAAAGAGAAAGAGAGAGAGAGAGGAGAGAAAGAGAAAGAGACAGAGAGAGAAAGAGAGAGAGAGAGAGAGAGAGAGAGAAAGGAGAGAGAGAGAGAGAGAGAGAGAGAGAGAGAGAGAGAGAGAGAGAGAGAGAGAGAGAGAGAGAGAGAGAGAGAGAGAGAGAGAGAGAGAGAGAAAGAGAAAGAGAAAGAGAGGAGAGAGACAGAGAGAGAGAAAGAGAGAGAAAAAGAGATAGATAGATAGAGAGAAAGAGAGAGAGAGAAATCATGTATGTCAAAGCGTTCCCGAGATGCAGGACAAAGCACAGAAGGAATCTGATTGCTTGTGACGACGGCACTGAAGGTCGGCGCCAGACCTTCGAGGGAGAACAAGCGTCAGAATATTAACACTTGTTCCAACACTTTATGTTCCTTGTTATAAAAAGACCTGAATCTACTTGTCGAGATCCCTCTGTGGTGCTTCATGATTGCGTTAGAGGTAGTCTGCGTGCAAGCTTATTTCACATGAGTCTTGAAAAAGAAAATACTGTTGATTGATTTCATTTTCATCCCGCGAAATCTGTGGTTATTATCGAGTAGGGATACTATGCGCGTGTAATGATCATTTTTTTGCCTCTTTCCTTTACATAAATAACTTGTGTTAGTTAATCCTACTTGAAACAAAAATGGTTACATCTATTCAATGTTGTTTTAATGATTAAACTTTGGCTTTTGTAAACACGATTTTACTTTTTCCTCTGCTTTACAAGGAAAAGAAACTCCTAACACGGCTAATCTTGTTGATCTATCAGCTTCGCAATCTCCTTTGTCCACAGTAACTGCTTACCCATTAACTGTCGACATAACCCTTACGTATGGCTCGTATGTAGCAATATATTACTGATTTGCATAAGAAATCATTTCATTTTCGTTTGCCGCACACTGCAGGGAGTTAGAACACACACACACACACACACACACACACACACACACACACACACACACACAC
>NW_028234406.1:20284764-20287264 GCF_977035675.1 Penaeus japonicus | reverse complement strand
ATAATACCTGCATGACCACGTAACAGTATCATGACTCTGAAATCCTATGCATAACGATGCTGCAGTAGAGTTGCTGCTTTGAATGTGCATATAGAAGGCCTTATGGTTGCGTACTGTTGATAAACCCAAGACGACGTGATTTTTCAAAAATATAATAAAGTAAGTAAAATTCATGCAATGAAAACCTCTCCATGATAACCGTAGGTCTCCACACTAACGTCTTCAGGTGTCCTGCCCTCACACGTACCTTCTAGATATTTGAGGAACAGTTGCATCACGTCTGGAGATTCTGCACGAGCCATTGTTGAAATATTTGTCTGTACTTGACGAGATACACAATTGGCAGAACCGCTAGGAACTACGAACTACAACACTGGCGGCGTTGGCCTCCCTGCAGCCGTCTAAGGCGAGGAACTGGGTCCCCTTTCTTCTGCCCAGTAGGGATTAGTGGCTGGGTCGCTCAGCCTCGGGCCTTGTGCCTTTCCCAACCACTTTGATCAGATCGGCTCCTGTGTCTGATGCTCTTAACTGGTTTTCTCAAAGGTACCACTGTGGTTGGTGGATATAAATGTTTCTTTTAGGTGGTAGACAGCATTTTCTATTGAATTATCAAACCTTTGAGAACAGCTTTCCAGGACCAGAAAGTAACATGACGTGTACCGCATATGTAATGTCGGGGAAAATTGTCACTATGGAGTGTTTGTGCAATGTTGAACTGGTAGTTCAACATCAGCTGTTGGGCAGTTACAGTATGTAATGTAAATTTGGCTGTTTTACTTTCTTTCCCTTTAGTTATTTTTCATGATCCTAATTATAATCAACCTGACACTTATCAACACCACGGTATGAACACATAGTAACTATTACGGCAAACCCTTTTCTCACCGAAGGTCATCCACAAGCATGTTCTATCAAACGCAGTTCACTTCGTATTAAACATTAAAACTATAAAAAATGTCAGAGTGGAGCTATTCAGCCGCACAATTGTCACTGAACTCCTTGGGACGCCTTCTGACCGCGGCGGGACCGGACCCGTACTGTTCTGCGCGACATCAACAAACACGGAGCACGTGCCGCCGTCACAGCTGTTTGGCGCCCTTCCTTGTTATTGGTCCTCACTTCGCCCATGCCAAACTCTTCCCTTTTTACCCCAGTCTTCACTGTCCCGCCCAAACAGCCTGCCAGTGACGGTTCGAGGGCGTGGGCGTGTTGGCGGTGTCACGCGGTCAGTCGTGTTTTGGTTGTAGCGGATGCCAACAAACTCCGTTGCGTACTGTTAGAGCTGTCGCACAGGCAGCGTACATCCGACCACAAATTTAGCGCGAGGAAGTCTCACAGGCCCTTCTTGCGCAATGAAACAACACTTCCTGTAGACATTTGTGTATACAAACATGGCACATCTAATAATACCTATTCAGCTGGTGGTTGCAAACACTAGCGTGACAACAACGTTCCTTTCCTGTCGCCAGGCATGAAATTACGGTCTCACAATACATCATTTAATTCTATCGTTTGCACATCATCCCCAGACACTTTAACGTTTTTGGCAATCATTGTTGCGGACGGAAAACAGCCTATGCAACCACCTGCTGCGACAGATGGCTCTTGTTCTTTCACCACACTGCTTCCTGCGTAACTGGGTTGAATTTTCAAACGTACTAAATCAGCTTTCGTTACCGTCACGAGCAAAGGAATGTTTCTTTTTCTCTTAATCTTCCTAAACAACCGAAAAGATAATTTCGCTACACGTCACCGTTCGAAATACAGTACAACATGACGAGAACGCGCACGATGACCGCAGCTCACACGGACGCGACTGACACAAGGCCGCAGAACTCCGACTAACCCAGCACGTTGCGGATCCTCCTGCCCAATCATACCCCCTCCTACCCTCCCTCTCTCGCTCTCTCTCTCTCTCTCTCTACCTCCCTCTCTCCCTACTTCTCCTACCTTCTCCCTCCCCCTTTAACCCTACCCACGCAACGTTCGAATGTAACAGGTATCCATACCACGCTTTTTATCAACATCGTTCGAAAATGATCCAGGTCTCAAGGTAAAGCAAACTGGACTTACGACCCAGAAGACTTTTACTCATCATGGTGAAATACATTCACAACCAATGCCCGAACCTCAGTGGTCGCAGGAGACGGTCTGACACCCTCTGCTTTAGCCCCAGGCATGTTCACCCGACGTTAGGTACGGCAGGACTACATAGCCCCGCGAGAGAGCGAGAGTAAGAAGGTTGTTCGAGAAGTAGGCAACGTTGACTTGACTTCCCGGATGCCTGACCTGATGTTTGCAAAAGTAAATTAAACAGGACTTCGAGATGGCAATAGGAACAGATTACCATTGTAAGGCATCTGTAATAGCAACAATACAAAGAGAGAGCGAGAGAGAGAGAAAGAGAGAGAGAATGTATGTCTGTGTGTGTGTGTGTGTGTGTGTGTGTGTGTGTGTGTGTGTGTGTGTGTGTGTGTGTGTGTGTGTGTGTGTGTGTGTG
>NW_028234406.1:20257264-20267264 GCF_977035675.1 Penaeus japonicus | reverse complement strand
GTGACAACATTTCTTTCTAATCTCTCCTCTCTCTTTTTTTTATTCACCTATCTATTTCTCTTTTCATGGCTTTATATTTTTCTTATTAATTTTATCCATTATCACGAACATACTGACGGAGGCGAGGCCAGGGGATTTCCCTAATCTGACAAAAGTGTTCAGTTTCGTATTATTTGTTCACCTGTTTTTAGACCTCTTTTCTCTGTGTTCTTCCTTTTTAAGTAACTTGTTCCGTGCTATACGTTGAACATGTGAGATTAATAAGTTCACAGTCTATTTTCTATTGTGAGTTTTTACTATGATGTGATGGTGATGAGTGAGAGAAATTAATGATATTTGGGGTAATGGGGATGGTGGTGGTGATTATGATGATGATGATGATGATGATGATGATAATGATGATGATGATACCATTAATAAAGATGACGATAACAAATATAATAGCAAAGAAATCCCTTAAAATAAAAGCAAAGCTTAAAACATATCCTAGAGTTCACACAAACAAAACACGAGTTCACCAACCGTGGGAAAGCACCCATCATACACAAGCAAAACCTGTTCTCAACAATATATATATTTTTTAAATCGATTAAAAAATGAAATAAAAAAAATATGAAAGAAGAGGAGGTATAGAAGAAGAAAGAAGAAGGAAGAGGAGGGAGGAGGAAAAGGGGGTGCAGGTGGTGGAGGAAGAGAAGGGAGGAGGAGGGAGGACGGAAGAGGGAAGAGGTAGAAGGGAGGAGGAAAGGAGGTGGAGATGGTGGAGGAAGAGAAGGGAGGGAGAGGGGTAGGGGGAGGAAGGAGGAGGAAAGGTAGTAGAAAAATGAGAGAGAAAAGGCGAAGGAAGCGTAAGAAAAGGAAGGCGAAGAAAAATAAGAACAAAATTCAATAAAAAAAAATAAATGTAGGAAAAAGAGAAGAGAGGGAAGAGAAGAGGATAATAAAGAGGGAGGAAGGAGTAGGACAGCACCTGACCGTCCAAACTTCATATCACGTTTTGCAAGATGGATCGCGGGGCAAGGGTGAGAGGAGGTGGGGGAGAACAGGGGAGGAGAAAGAGGGTGGGGGAGAAGGAGGGAGGGTGTGGGGGGAGGGGGAGGGTGGAGGACTCGGCCAAGGTAACACGTGAGGGAGTAGAGCGCCCACAGACCACGTGATCAGAGTGATAACGCAACAGAAGGAAACACAAGAAGCAGCAGTTAACGGCAGGCGGAAGGAATGGGCGTTGCTACGAAGGTGAAGCAGCAGCGCCTGCTCTCTGCATACGGATGGGTTCCCGCTTGTTGGAGGTTGACGTTTTTTAATGTGGTTTCGTCTCTTGTTGTTTAAGTGAGTGATGGAGTGAGTGCGTGAGAGTGAGAGAGTAAAAGAGAGAGGGAGGGAGGGAGGGAGGGAGAGAGAGAGAGACTGTATATTCTTAGTCTGTGTGTTTATATGTTTGCGTGCTTCCATGTATTTATTCGTGCGTTTGCATGTCGCCAATCCCTATGCGGAAGACACGCCACCGTCTGGCATTTCAGCGAAGGAAGGTTCCGGCGTGCAGCGATATACCGGAAGTATGACGCGCGAGGCGGTGTGACGCCACGCGTTCTCGGCTGGGGAGACAAGGTCGTTCGGAAGAGACGGCGTGTTCCTGTATTTCCTACAGCGGACAGCTTTTTACGGGTGTTGTTTAGGTCAAAGCCTTGTAATATTTTTTTTCACTTTTCTTTTTGTTTGTTATTTGTGTTTTTTTTTAAGATTTTAGTTGCGTTCGTTATATAGGTCAACGCGATTTGAATTATTCTTTTTCATTTTTTGTCATTGATCTTTAGAAACGTGTTTATGTTTTTTTCCCCCTTTCTTGTCCTTCTTTCCCCATTGTATAATAAAGTTGCATCGGACACCATCTTCCTGGTCGAAGTCTGGTTCCGACTTATTTCTTCCGATCTTTATTTTCCTATTTTTCTTTTGCGTCCGTTATGTAGGTCAGCGCGATTGCAATCCTTCTTGTTTTGTTTTTGTTTTTGTCTTTCGGGCCTGCAGAAAAGTTTCTTTATTTTCTTTTCCTGTATTGTTTTTCTTTCCATCAACACAAGCGGGTCTAGACTGGTCAGACCACGAAGGGCTCGACCCATTGCTCCTAATTCATGTAACTAATGAATGCCAAGGGTACTCGCACCCTATGTAAGCGGGTTTCGGATGTCCGGGAAGTACCCCTCGGCCGCGACCCTGAATGAAAGAGTATAAAAAGAGAGAGAGAGAGAAAGAGAGAGAGAGAGAGAGAGAGAGAGAGAGAGAGAGAGAGAGAGAGAGAGAGAGAGAGAGACGCGTTCTGCCGATACGTGTAGTGCGAGAGACAGAAAGGAATATTGGAATATCGGGCAACAGCAGCAGCAGGCCGCCTTCAATGATGAGTTATCTGCCACGGTGCACTTGCATAGAGAGCAGGAGAGATGATCCCGGCAACTACTTTCACTGCGAGGGACACAAACGCAACAAGACCGAGAGGGAGAAGGTTGTGACCCGACGAGCCAGTCCGGAAATAAATTTCGCGTTAACTTTTTTTTTCTTTCTCCGTTTTTTATAGATATATATCTATAATTATAATGTCAACAGTATTCTGACCTTCGCTCAATTTAGTTCACTCCGGGTGTGTGTTTGTGCAACCTTGCTGGAGAAACAGAACAAGCGATTCGTTACTGTGTTTTTGATAAGGCTGTCAGTCATTGTGTGCACTTCCTGTAATACGTCGCTGACATTATATTCGATTCTAATAATAAAAAAGCAAGAACAAAAATGATAATGATAATAATTATCATCATCATAATAAAAAAAGTAAAAGTACCTTTAGAAAACGCACTATAAAATGTACAAAGGACAAGTATATCAAAGATGAACCATAAAAGCATCCGTCCCTCATTCTGCTCACTAACACTCACGTCTGTGTGCCTTAAAAGAACCACTAACACAAACCAGTGTACTTTACGCATAAGTAGACCGCGTCCCAAGGGTGACTGTACCGCCGGCAACTGGCTGTACTTGTAGGGTGAGGAAGAGGGTTTCCGTATCCCTGAGGCTCTGTGGGTCAAGGTCTTCCTCTCGACCCTCGCGCTCGCGCTTTGCATCAAGATTCAGCCTCAGAGACACATTGCTAGGGTGATGCTAATCAGTCATTATGCATGAGGCTGCGTTGAAACGTCTCGTGTCCTGTGTTGGCTGATTGAGGGGGGGTTTTAGCTATGTAGTTGTTTGTGCTCTTTGTGTGTCAGTGCCTGTCTATCTCTCACATACATGATACATATACGTACATGCGCATAAACACACGCACACATATACACACTAACATAAACATAAACATAAACACACACACACACACACACACACACACACACACACACACACACACACACGGCCGCGCACGCACACATTATAACAGAACCATCCCGAACATGAAGAAAAACTTGCTCCTAATGCTCAACTTTCTTCCCAATGAAATCCGCGTTCAACAATAGTCAAAATTATCTGGTAATGCTCAGTAAGTGCATCCAGCATGGCATCCCGAATACAAAGTTGCGATTTTCAAATCTAAATTTGAAACTGAACGTGGATTATGAAATCTACAATTGATAGAATTCAATCTTTAAAATCCACACTTCAAACATTCCCTTAACAGTGAAAAAACAATGTCAGACATGAATGGATATGCCGAAAACCAACCAACTGACCTTGCAGTCTATAACCAGTGATTTAATACCACCCGAGACGCCACACAAAGTGAACCGTGGTACATTTCGTCTGGATAAGAGGCTACGGTTGTTGTACCCTTCCTTTTGTGTCCCTTCCTTCGCCTTTAGAACAAACCATTCACTACTTCCATGGGGATTGTGGAGCCTTGGCTGAGGCGACACCATACCCGCACAATGCCTGCACGTGACGCGTCTGGGCCAAGGTCATCCCACAAAACTTGTAGTCTTACCGGGGCTGGATGCTCCCCACACAGCCTCATTACTGTTGTGTCTTTGTGTGTTTGTGGTAGGCGCATTGAAGGGTGAGTGTGAAATAATGTAGGTTTACAGGACCGCCTCATAGTGTCTTTTTTGTGTCGTTTTTGTTTATGTGAGATCCTCGGGCAGCGAAAGGGCAAAGGAATTATAATGGAAGTCAGAACGTGTTGTCTGATTTAGTGTCGCACAAGAATCGGCGGGAAATTTCCTAGATCCTTGTTGGCTGAATGACCTCTAATCCTTCAACCAAGATGAGGAAATAAAGCCTTCATGGAAATGAGTCTGTTATAATACAAAATTAGCTATCTTTTTTACGGCGATAAAGATCAGGCTGAGTGATAAGCCAGCATCCATGTCTCTCCCTCACCTTCCTCCTCTGGCAACCTTGGACGCAGCCGAGGTCGAGTTGCTGCACCAAACATGAACCTGCTGCTTCGACAACTTTCCTGGCCATTCGAACTAGTCGAGTTGGTGAAGAGACTATGTATGTGTGTGTGTGTGTGTATGTGCACACACACACACACACACACACACACACACACACACACACACACACACACACACACACACACACACACATATATATATATATATATATATATATATATATATATCATCTGGATTATCACGCTGTCGTAACTCCCTTGATGATATGGATAAATGCGGAAGATAATTTCAATGAAGCAACTAACAGAAAGGTTCAAAGGTCAGATAAAGGAGAGACATAAAAAACCCTGAGCTCACTTCCCGTCGGAGGAGGAGCTCAATGAGGCGTAGGAGGCTCGTGAACAGGAAGCCATGCTTGGCAGGACTGGCGAAGACGCCTCTACAGGAAGTGACATTGCTTGAGGCTGGCACTGCGGGGACGCGCCGTAAGGATGTCAGTGACTGAAAGTGCGAACGGATGCACACATACACACGCATACAAGCTAGGAATTGATCCAAGACGAAAGCTCAAGTCTCGCGCCGCTTCTTCAAGATCCCAGGTGTCCGCGTGATGAACCTGGCATTTTGTTTACAAACACGGAGCCGAAATCTCACACGACATTCCTCACTCCCTGGCTTTAGTGTAAGTGGCAGTTGCCATCTGCCTTATTGTTTCATTTTTACGGTATATGAATAAGGCGTCTTGCATCTTTTTTGCCATTTCAGTTTGGAGTACTGCGCGTTTCTATCTATCATCAAACCTTTTTTTATGAGTTAATGCAACTGGGCAAGCTTAGACTTGTACTTTGCAATTTTGAAAGCGGTTCATTAGCTACCCGAGAATTGATATAATGTTTTTTTTTTTTTTTTTATACACAACAAAATAACAAGGGAGAGTGACATCCCTCGTACAGAAGGCGTATCACCAACCATCAAGGTGACATTCTTGACAAGAATTGGCACTCACTCGAGACTTATGACCAGTAACGACAGGATGTGAAGCAGAGGAGGTTTGATTTCTGACACTGACATCGTGTCTCCGAGGTCCCCGTGCGGACGTCCCCGTGCCTCGTCCGTCGAAAATATTATTCCTCGGCGGGCAGGGCTGTGGTCACCAGAAACAAACACTAACGCCCTCCGATCTTCGACGGAAGGATGTTTTTGAGACTCTGCAGTCATTACAGGAAGTTCGTTGCAGGAAGAATGTGCAATCACTACTCCGGATTGCAATCAACGTCTCGCACTCCAAGGTCTTCTCATGGCGTCATTGTCGGCGTCATGGGACCGACGTAAGAATTCAATCTAAAGCGAGAAGACGAAAGCCAAATCCGAAAAAAAAATGCTGCCTATGGGAATCCTGCCTGACGTCTAACACAGCTGATTCAGGTGTCCGAGTGACGTCAAAGAAAGTAATATTTTTAGTAGCGACTTCTACGGCCTTGCCACCTGGTATTCTGAACGTAGTACAATAAGTGTCTTAGACAGGTTTATTTTTATTGGTGTCTATATTTATCTCCCTTCTGGCATAAAGGACCACCTGTACACAGTAATTCCATTAGGAAGAGGTAACTGTTATAGGTTAGACGTAAGGAACAAAGATAAGGGAAGCCCCACTGCCAAGTTATGCAATTTCCTTCCCTCCAAGTCTTGGATCCGAGATGCCTTGGCCGACGATTCGTTTCGCAGTCCACGCGCGTGTACTCTGGCACCTAATCAGGGGAATTAGAGCTTTGTATTTCTGTTCGTTCTCGGACAGGTTATTTCTGTTCTGCTTCATATTTGTGTACGAAATACTATCGGTTTTATCTTTCCATTGTATATATATATACATACATATATATATATATATATATATATATATATATATATATATATATATATATATTCAGTTATACACCTGAAATGACTCGACTGATTCGCCACTCTGAACAACACTATTTGCTTTTGAATCGTGCCAGTGAATGATAACATCTGATTCCGATCATTCCGACCTGCTACCTTCGCTGTTTTCGCGATGTGAAATAAATCCATTTTCTCTACGACCCAGAACTTTACTACTGACACAGGTGTGCTGAGTAGGTCAGTATGGCAAGTGTGAATTCGAGGACAGCTGATACAGATAATTGATGATAATAAGTGTTCTGTTAGAGGTCGCATGACGCGAGAAATAAAACGGGATCATAATCGGAATCTGTTACTTCATCTCAAGTCATGTTTAAGGAGATGAGGGGGTCCGCGCATCGCTGTCTTCTCTGTTGTGGGTTTCAGTGGGTTTGTTCTGGGTCTCTTTTCCTCTTTCTCTTTACCCCCCCCCCCTCTCTCTCTCTGTCTCTCTCTCTGTCTCTCTGTCTGTCTCGGTCTCTCTCTGTCTGTCTGTCTCGGTCTCTCTCTCTCTCTCTGTCTCTGTCTCTCTCTCTCACTCTCTCTCTGTCTCTTTCCTTCCCTCTCTCCCCGATACATAAGAAAGATAATCGATGGTCCAAGCAAGGTCAGACAAACACCCTTAAGATAGGGAGTTACCAAATTATTGTATCATGAGAGAGACAGTCCTATCAACACTACGTGCAAGAAGTATACAATATGCAAAGATCCTTGGCAATCATCCTTCAAGGTTAAGGTTTTATACGCTGTGATTTCAAGGGAACAGGGGATAGGTTTTTCGTTTCTGTCAAATGTCTTTTTTTCGTTTATGTCTGTGTGTGTATCTACTTATAGGTTGTTCGCCTTCATATAATGCGTATTCATGCATGTCTGTTCATATCTTTCCAGTCGTCATTCTCATCATCCTCTTGCCTTTCTATCTGTCTCTTTTTCTCTCTATCTTTCATTATAACCTTCTCTATGTCTCCCCCTCTTTTAATCATCCTAATATCGGCCTATTCCTCCTTTTATTTGCCTGTCTGCCGCTCCGCTCCTTCTTTCGAGACTGGCACCGTCGCACCCCAACTGCACCACAAAAGAGCCGAACCTAACACCCGTGTTGCTTCTGAATCAATGATAAGCGAGGACACAAGGAGATGCGTAATTGTTCATTTCTGTCTGTCTTTATCGCCTCTTCTCTTTTTTCTTTATCCCTCCCCCCTTTTCTCTCTCTCTCTCTCTCTCTCTCTCTCTTTCTCTCTCTCTCTCAGGTCTCCAACCTCGTTTCATTCCCCTGCTTCGTCTTCCGTTTTTTCTATGTTTTTTTTTTTTTTTATGACTAAATTAGACTCGACCAAATTGATTTTTGGGTTGAGAAAAAATATACGCATATATGTGAGTGTGTGCGTGTATGTATGTGTGTGTGTGTGTGTGTGTGTGTGTGTGTGTGTGTGTGTGTGTGTGTGTGTGTGTGTGTGTGTGTGTGTGTGTGTGTGTGTATGTGTGTGGAATATCAAATCAAATAATTTATAACGCCGTATTCCCAACCTTAGTATCAAAACAAACAAGAAACGTATACATCTTCACACTCTTACACCACAATACCTTTAAGGATGACCAATCAGTAAGTAACTGTATCCAGCTCCCATTCACCTAGCCGCAGACCTCGTACTTTGAAGCTAACACTGTTAAACTCGCATATACTGCTTGACCCCAGTGAGCTCGTGTTGAGTGCCTAAGCCTACAAGACTCCCATGAACTCGCACCCTGCCCCTACCCTACTCGCGCACCCAACCTTGACTCAGCCGATTTGAGGAATGTTGCGAGGCCTTGTAGTGTCAGCACTTCGTCGAGAGATTATGGGTGGCGTCGGTGGCACGGCTCTGGCACAGCTCAGCGTTCGTTGGGTGCCCGCGCGTGCAGCTGATACAGGGCTGCGGCACTTGTCTGATTTCAGCGGCTTTTCGGGAAGGAGAGAAAGAAGGGGGTGGGGGGAAGGAAGGAATGAGAGAGGGAGGGAAGGAAAGGAAGGAAGAAGGAAGGTCAGGAGGGACTAAGGGACAAGCTACAAGAAATGAGTAAAGGCAGTCGTCTGAGGAACGGAATGAAGGAGGGAGAAAAAAAATCTAAAGGAAGGTAAGATATGTGAGGGAATGATGGCGCAGAAGAGGGAAGGTCGGAAATGAGTGAGAATATAAAAGAGGGAAGGAGTTAGCGAGGAAGTGAGGAGTCGTGTAAGAGTGGGAGTAACATCTAGGGGAAGGGGCGGAGGAGAGGGATATCTGAGGGAAGGGGATGGGTGTGGGGGGGGAGGGTTTGGAATAGGGTGTGAGGCGATGAAAGATGATACAAAGGCCATGGTAACTCTGTCCTCGTTTGACGTCATTATTCTATTGATGTACATCAGGTTATTATTAGCTCTGCGTGGTTGTCCCTATTAGTGGAGAACTACAAAGGAAATGAAGAGAAAAGAAAAGTATAATATTCATGGAAGATAGGAAGAAGGGAAAGGGGTAGACTAACTTTCTATCTGAATATCCTTTGTTGTTTTTTTATACCAGTTACTCCATGCTTGTGGATGCTCGTATACGTGGCCAAGATATATTTTCCTAGAAATTAGGAAATCAATATATAAATTAGGAAATCAATATATAAATTTATAGGTAGATAGATGGAGAATGTGGGGCTAAATAGAACAGTAGATAGAGAAATACATATAAAGAGGAATAATAATAAAAAAACTAGCTCTAACTTTGGTATAATGCAGCTTCGTCCATACACAGCAGACCGCCCCTCGAAATTACGCAATTCTGTCAGTTTTGATTTATATTCCGAATCATTATGCAGTAGACGTTGATATGAATAGATAATTAAGTACCATTACGTCTCAGTGGCACGGCACATGCGGCGTTATATAACC
Source organism: Penaeus japonicus (assembly GCF_977035675.1). Lineage (NCBI taxonomy): Eukaryota > Metazoa > Arthropoda > Malacostraca > Decapoda > Penaeidae > Penaeus > Penaeus japonicus. The sequence continues at coordinate 20,258,072 of NW_028234406.1, read as the reverse complement.
TATTATAAAACCATAATGATTTTCAGCCCCTGCGTGTGTGTGTGTGTGTGTGTGTGTGTGTGTGTGTGTGTGTGTGTGTGTGTGTGTGTGTGTGTGTGTGTGTGTGTGTGTGTGTGTGTGTGTGTGTGTAAATAACATGTATAAATAACGACCACATAAAAATCCTTTTCATGATTTATATTCCACCTTAAGTGTTATCATTATACTAAAAAATATGCAAAGAGTGACTCCTTTCCGCAGATGATATGTACGACATGTAATGAACTAAATTTTCACAACAATCATAGTACTATCCTACACGGAATTATTTCTACGTCTTAGTATCAAACTAATGACACGATACACAACACTAGACACTGCCTTAAGAATATCCGCTTAAGCATCAGAGATTTCATGATAAATTACGAAAGTTTCAATGTTACAGTAAAAAGTCTTCATCTACGGATTCTTTTTCATCTCTATCTCGACCGACGATAATATTCATAAACTATCTGAATCTACAATTACACAAACAAAGCCTATATGTATATCTTATCATCTTAACAAGGTTGTAAAGATAATGAATCAGAAAAAAATCGGGAAAACAGGAGTGTTACAACATAGATTATCTCCTCGAGGTCAACGGGAATTAATAACACGTGCCATGTGGGACGAACGGATAAAAGGGGGAGGAGATGTGGTGACGAAACAGAAGTGAAAGGAAAACAAATAAGTGTAACCAGAGAGAGAGAGAGAAGAGAAAAGAGGAAAGTTTCAAGGAGAGAGCGAAACAAGACAGAAAAGGTATGAAGGAATAAGAGATGAAAAA
>NW_028234406.1:20222264-20224764 GCF_977035675.1 Penaeus japonicus | reverse complement strand
CAGGGTCCATATAAGCTCTTTTTTTTCTTTATACTCAGTGTGATAAAAGTATTGCTGTGTTAGGGGGGGGACAAAAAACAACTTTATTTTTTCATATTTGTGTGCAATCATGAACGAATACGAAAGATATAACCATCCAAAATGAAGATAACATGAAGAGGAAGGAAACTTGTGCTTATGACTGTGAGTGCCACAGTAAATGGCATCCCTACTGGCAGAGGGGCACATTGTAGACACTGACCATGGTTTGAATCACCTTTCTCCTCTCATTCTGCCTGCACATCCTTCATTGGTGGTACTTTAGAGCAAAGAGGTCGGCAACTTGCTATGTGCCATCGCTCTATAGAGATAGTGCATGCTAGAGACTGTAGATGGGTGCCATTCAAGGCTCTCTCTCCTGCTGGTGCTAAAGGAAAGTGGTGCCATCTAGGTTTTGGATGATAGGTGAAACCCTTTTTGCTTAATATTATGGTAATTATAGTAATTATGACTGCAACTGTCATCATCACTCACTCATTACTCATAGCACAATAAAATAACACAGTGATCCAAAATCACTGAATGTTATGACACCCGTTGTCAGGCCAGAGCTCCTGCGTCATGTATGACGAAAATACATGTCACCTGTTGTTAGCGGGTTAATGATGGATTAATTCAATTCTTCTTTACCTTAGCTTTAGAATAAAATCTTCTGTATCAAAAATACAAATTACTGTCCTCTTATACACACTTTTTCATCAACCTAATTCAATCACCTGTGCTCTTTTAAACAGCTTTGTCCATTGTCTCTCCTAAAAACTATCCACAATCATACCTGCTCTTCCTCTGACGAAGCCTCGATAAAAGGAGCCAACCGAGAGGGCGTGACACTTGCACTTGGATCAACGAAGAGGGTGTGCAGTCCTAGTTTCAAAGCTGCATGTAGAGCCAACTGCACGCACAAAGAAGTCTTCCCCTCGCCCCATCCACCGCAAAGTTCTACCACTTCCCCTGTCATCAATCCACCTCCGAGCAGACTGTTTAGACTGAAAAGGATTCATTTGTTTTAATGTGTATACAGGGGAAATTCTCATCCATCTATTCACTGATTCATCTTCTTCTCATCTTGATTGCTGTTACTTTCATCTCTTGCCTTTATTATTACCAATATAAGTATCACTCTATATATATATATATATATAATATATATATATATATATATATATATATATATATATATATATATATATGTATATATTATATGTATATATATATATATAATATATATATATATATATATATATATATATATATATATATATATATATATATATATATATAATATATATATATATATATATAATATATATATATATATATATATAATATATATATATATATACATATATATATATATATATATATATATTATTATTATTATTATTATTATTTTACTAATAAATTTAATAATAATAATAATCATCATCACCATCATATCATAGGCAAAAACAAACACAATAATAATAATAACAATAACAAAAATAATAATAAAAGTAAAAAAACTACACAAATAATAATTATAATAAATACTAATATGATGTCTGCCATTATCAATATTTTACTTTTACCACTATTTTATTACATTATTTTATCGTCATTATCATCATCATTATTATCATTACCATTATCATTAGTTCTTTTTTCATCATCATTACCATCACTGTTACTGCTCTTGCTATTGATATTATTACCATTATTGTTATCATTGTCATTATTACCATTATCAATATCATTATTTCTAATATAATTATTTTTTTTGTAGTAGTAGTTGTAGTAGTAGTAGTAGTAGTAGTAGTAGTAGTAGTAGTAGTAGTAGTAGTAGTAGTAGTAGTAGTAGTAGTAGTAGTAGTAGTAGTAGTAGTAGTTGTAGTAGCAGTAGTATTAGTTGTAGTAGAATTGAAATAATGCAAAATTTTCCATGATGATAATAATAGCAACAATAACAATAATAATATTGATGACAAGAATATCAACAGTGATGACAATAATAATAATTATTATAATTATTACCATTAATCATTCTATTCTTCATTAAGTCTATCAATATTATTATCATCAATATCAATTTTACAATCATCATTATCATTTTAATATTCATTCATTTTTCAAGTGTCCCCGTAAGGCTAAACACCACTAACACATTGCTCTTCTTCTCAAAGCTCCTCAACTTCAACAGATATTTATATTCCAAGTATACTTATAAAATCTAAAGAGGTACTAATGACTTAAGACTTCAAAGTGTGAATCACCTGCTGTTGCCTGTTGATATGACTACAGACGATCTTACAGCTTCATCCAGTAAGTCTGTGCCTGATACAGCAAAGGCTGCGTGGTGAGCATGTATAATTCTCCTGATACTCTGCAAATCCTGTAATAATTTGTATCATTAATATCAAAATAATGCACACATAAAGTAACTTCTTCTGATTTTTTTGGGGTTGAACATATATCTTAACTAATT
>NW_028234406.1:20207264-20212264 GCF_977035675.1 Penaeus japonicus | reverse complement strand
ACAATACAAAGCACATAAAATTATATGAAACTCAAAAAAAATCATTCACTGTATAAATAATGCCACAACTCTGAACATGTAATAAAGAAAAAATATTAGGAAAGATACAGTAATATTTGTGCTGATATTTGGAAACTTTTTTTTTACCATCTATTTTCAAAATTATTATACAATATCAAATGATATGCATCAGTGCATTCACAAAATATAATATCTGCACAAACTAACAAGGAATAGTAAAGTAAAAAAAATCCCAACACAAGAATAAAAAAAGTATAGACTCTAAATAAGATTGAAGCCATGGGAAGAAAAAGTTACTCCCATAACATATATCAGCGAGCACCAAATTTATTAGAAAAACGTGAGCCAAAAGTGCAACACCAGTCAGGACCCCATACCCTGAGTTATCATTAACCAAAGGTGGAAATATCAACTATTAACTGTGATGGAATAATGAGCAACTTAATTCAAGTTCAGTCATACTAAAGAGGATTTTTTGCTAAGAAACATTACAACAATCTATCATCATTGATACAAGAAGCAATGGTTATAGTTATCTAAATACAGAGAAAAAAAGACTGAAAAGACACTCTTACATTATTCCTAATATCAGAAAATGGCATTAAATGAAAGTGATGTGATTTATTAAACTATATTTCTTGGTCTAGTTCTGCAGCACATGGTCATCCACGTACTGCATTGTCTTTGGAAACATAATACCTATCAGTTATAAAACTTCAAAATTAAAGTTGGCAATCAAAACACACATGGAAATCTGACACACAGAAAAGGAATATAGTTTCTGCACCATATAATCATATCCCCACACATGTATTACCAACTAGGATAGAAATAGCAATAGATTCAGAATCATATTGGAAAATAGTAAATGTCTGAACATGAAGGACTCAGTATGACAATAGTACATAAACAGTAAACACCCAAAAATGGATAAATAAAGACTCAGAACTGCATCAAGTGCTGAGTCTGTCCCTCATCTTGTTCATTAGATTAAGAAGGAAAAAATAACAAGTCTAAAACTTTTTTTTCTTATCTCAGCAGTGAGTGTTACTACTATATTACTCATAAGCATTGTGAATTGAGTTGAACTATTCTCTTCTAGATCTATGAATTTTAAAAATTTGCTAGGGATGCAGAGACTAAATGAAAATAAATAGTCTACAATGCAAACAGCTTCAAGATTTGGATATATTATGCCAATAAAAGCTCAAGGATGGCAACTGCTCACAATCTATCACTATGAAAAGGAATGTCCTTATTTCTGTTGTCATGTCTCTAAAACAGATAAGACTGTAGTATGATTAAATAATCATAAATAGTGGACTGTCAATATAACAAGTGTTAATGCATAACAAAGCATGAGGAGATAGATAGTTTGGGTATACAAAGATCTTTCAATCTTTGTTTCCAAATGATCTAAGATTAAGTACAAAAATACATAACTTTTTTTTACACCCCAACACATTCAATATGAAATAATGCAAATAAATTACAAAAAACTAAAAACTCTAAATGGAATGCATTTTCTGAGATAAGGAAGCTTAAAAAAGAAACTTTTTTGAAAACATAACAGCAAGAAAACCTGAGTAAACACAATCCTGTGCTGTCCTGGTTTTCTCTTCCTTTTATACCTTGAGACTACACATGTAGATCCATAAAACATGTCAAAGCTAAGGACAACTGCCAGAGTTCAATACAAAATCCTTGTATGATAAATGTATGGAATGGATATCAATAAATAGTAACTTTGCTAAGTTATGCTCCTAAGCTTCATGACTTTATCTGTAATATTGAAAATGTTATGCAACCTTTATGGCTGTTGTGTTAAGAAAAATATGAAGTGATATGAAAAACAGGAATTTTACCTTCTTATTCTAAACTCCGTCAGGAATGTTAATGAATATTGCCAACATGAACTGATAGACATACTCATATTGATATTATCATATAACCTTTGTTGTCATTTTCCTGTCTCTTACTACTCATACTGGTCAGTGACTAACAATAAACATTTATCATATTATATATATACTTTATGTTAAAAAAATAAAAAATCATAAATCACCTATAATTCTTACATGTAATTGACATCAGATAAAACATGATCACAGTAATAACAAAATTTCATAAAACCCCTAAAACATTGAATAAGTAATGAAAAGAATGTTTTACACAACTGATTATTCACCTGTACGAGATCAAGGAAAATCTGTATTCTATTTGTATGAAGGAAAACTTTCAGTACACATAACTCTCAGCTATAATTATTTAGCTGTTACACACCAACACTATCAATGATGGTCATTTTTATGGCAGGTATTGAAGCTTACAGGTCTCAATGTAGTTCATGTTTACCATATACATGTGATATATGTACTCTTTTCTTTAATAAGGTAATCTAAGCTAACAAAAAAGCCTTCTATCTTAGAGAAATCACAGTATCTAAAACAAATATCAGTTAAAAAAATAAGAAGGAAAAAGAGGAACTAAAGATATTTGATTCAGTTTGGGGAACAGACTTGCTTCATTCCAATTACATACTTTTTCTATCATACCCTTGATCTGATTCATTCACTGTATGGTTGTGGAAGTTCACATGTGAGTGTATATGTACATAAATCTACTGAAGTACTCAGAAATGACTTTGGTGGATTTCATATACTGAATATATAAATACCTTTTTTTTCAGTGCAGAATAAATGATTTGCTCACAAATTTAAAACACACATCACACAGGGTGACATCTCACCCGTGGGATGATGCTAAAGAGGAAGCTATATATAGCTTTCTTTGTATCCATAAAATCAAATGGAAATATTCTAAGGTACAGTATCTTGAGGATACACATATCAATAATAGTTTCAAGAAATGGTCTTTTATGTCACAACAGCCTGCATGCTTTTAGATATAATAACAAAATCCAACTCCAAATATGATACAAATAGCTGGCTTTTCCACATCTACAAATGCAATATCACATTCATCTTGACTGATAGAAGTTGGACTCAAATATAATTCCACGGAAAAATACTCTGGACTTCAAATTAATACTAAACAACATTCCTATCACTCATAAGAAAACACAATCAAAATAAATAAATGAAAGATCTGTATACATTCAAGTAAACACGGCATCACACTTGGATATAGGATCGCTGGAATAAACCTCATGACAAACAGAAAATCCTAAGTTTTAGTGTGAGTATGAGTTTCATGACATCAGTGCATAGGAAAATTTGTCTGTAAGTGATAGAGAGAGACAGAGAGAGAGAGAGTGAGTGAGTGAGTGAGTGAGAGAGTGAGTGAGTGAGTGAGTGAGTGAGTGAGTGAGTGAGTGAGTGAGTGAGTGAGTGAGTGAGTGAGTGAGTGAGTGAGTGAGTGAGTGAGTGAGTGAGTGAGTGAGTGAGTGAGTGAGTGAGTGAGTGAGTGAGTGAGTGAGTGAGTGAGTGAGTGAGTGAGTGGGTGAGTGTGCGTGAGTGAGTGAGTGAGTGTGCATGTGTGTGTGCGTGTACATGTTTGCATGCACCTGCATGTGTGTATGTGTATGTGAGTGTGAGTGTGAGTGTGAATGTGAGTGTGAGGGTGAGTGTGAGTGTGAGTGTGAGTGTGAGTGTGAGTGTGAGTGTGAGTGTGAGTGTGAGTGTGAGTGTGAGTGTGAGTGTGAGTGTGAGTATGAGTGTGAATGTGAGTATGCATGTGAGTGTGAGTGTGAGTGTGCTTGTGCATGTATGTGTGTGTGTGTGTGTGTGTGTGTGTGTGTGTGTGTGTGTGTGTGTGCGTGTGCGTGTGCGTGTGCGTGTGCGTGTGCGTGTGCGTGTGCGTGTGCGTGTGCGTGTGCGTGTGCGTGTGCGTGTGCGTGTGCGTGTGCGTGTGCTTGTGGGTGTGCGTGTGCGTGTGTGGGTGTGGGTGTGGGTGTGGGTATGCATGTGCATGTCTTAATGCAGAGGTAACCAAGAAAATGAATATGAATGTAACATGTTTTGACATATGAGTGTGAATGCGCATTTAAACCTTACATTCCCATAATAAAGCATAATTTCAAACATACAAAAAGATCCCCTGACCTGATATACAATCATCAAAGACCATCAATCTGGTCTCATAAACACTACCACTAATTAAGACTGATATCACAGCGCATAGAACATAACAAACGTGCAACAAATATTAAAGTCTGAATAAAACTTACAATGGAAATAAAATTGTGCCTGGTTTCAAGATTCACAAAAATCAGTGAGGGTATATCATACAAATATTATGCAAGTTTTTACCTTACATTGTTTGATAAATGCAATCTAATTAAGCTAAAAAGAAATTTTAATCACAATTGCTCATATTTTGCCAACATACATAAGTAACTGGAGACTGAACAAAACTGTAGCACTGTCAAGAGCCTAACTCTAAATACTGCAGCCTATTGTGTCATCTGAGTTTTATGGAATATTACTGTTAAGTCATTCATAACGGACAGTAACATTTCCTACTTTATATCAACAAAGAATGACCAACAAGAAAATTTAATATATTAACAGTGCACTGTAGTACTTTCAAGATTTACACCAAATGATGCACCTTCATATTAGAAGCTCTCTGTCTTACTATAATGTAATGTCATTACTGTTAAGTAACTCTGCCACTCAACAGTAATAAAGACAGTATACAAAGCAGTAACATATTCATATAAAAAGGTGTGATGAACTCACCCTTCCAAGAGGAGCTAAAAGCTAAGCAGATATCTTGATTACAGCAGACTTTCTTTGGTCTATTGCATCACCTTTTTTCATCTTGTGAAGTTGGTGGACATTGCTGAAGTTGATGTTATAGAGTAATAACATTGTGCTAATTATACTGCCTATGAAATGTACTGTTGTATTCACATGTATTAGAAGACTTCTTTTATTTGACTGTCAAAATCATTTTCAGATAAGACAAAAATGCAGTACTTCTTTTAAACAGATATGTTCAGTACATCCAGATTA
>NW_028234406.1:20199764-20202264 GCF_977035675.1 Penaeus japonicus | reverse complement strand
CTCTCTCTCTCTCTCTCTCTCTCTCTCTCTCTCTCCCTCCCTCCCTCCCTCCCTCCCTCCCTCCCTCCCCCTCCCCCCTCTCTCTCCCTCTTTCTCTCTCTCTCTAATTTCTCTCGTTCCATACACACAAACATCTTTATATGCGCGTGCGCATACACAAAGGATACACGTATTCATTACAACTCCCCTACAAACATTCGTGATGCATGTCGACACGACGTTATGACTACGCATCTGGGGACGAAGTTATTACTAAGCATCCCTTCAGTACTCAAATTTAGCATGCTTTACCAGAGCCATTAGCGATGAAATCGTGCGGTATTTCAACACAGACTCCACCTAAAATGGGAGGGGGAGGGGGGGGGCGATGTAAGAAGCTTATTTGAAAGCAAAATCACGCTCAAGAAGAAATTTTGAAGCGATGCGACTAGCGATGATGATGATGATGATGGAGACAGTCACGGTTACGGAACGGTCTTGCAATATCTGCACTGCCTTATATATATATGCAGATATATATATATATATATATATATATATATATATATAATCACTTGCCAAATTTGTATAAACTATTTATCGTAAATCTAATATTTTTATCTCGACTAGATATGTATTACGTCTGATGGCTGATATAATTACTCAAAAATATATTCACAAAAAACAAAATCGCATCACAATTACACATAGCATCAAAGTTTCCTTTTTTATTAATATATATATATTTTTTTTACATCAGTCGTAAAATACTAAATTCCTGCAGTAGAGATATACGCATGACGACATTCTCAGATTCCGAGAAGCACGCAAGACGAACGAAATGCAACCAAAAATAGAAACCCAATAATTACAACCACAAGTTTCATATACAAAATTAATAACAACACATTTGTAAGCCAAATTGTAACAATAAAAAAAAAATGAGATAAAAAAAAGCCCCCAAAAAAGGATTGACAATCGGACCACCACTTCGCTCGTTTCAGTGAGTGAGAAGTTCTTCAGGCCAACGAACTCCCACGAAACAAAGGTTTGGAAAGGAGGGTGTATGTGTGTGTGTGGGGGGGGGGGCAGCGGCGAAGGAAAGCGATGGAAAAAAAAGAAAATTGATGAGAGGACGAGAAGAGCGAGGGGACTGATGTACGTGACATTGAATATTGTGGATAGGCTTGAATCAGTAATGAGAGGGCGGAGTTTTCATGCGTGTGTCTCCCTGTGTGTGTTTGAATGTATACTACATTGGGTTTATAACCTATGAGGTAGGTTTTTGTGAAATATATAATAATCAGTAATGGAAGAAGGGAGAGGGAGTGAGTGTGACTGTGAATGTGTGTGTGTGTGTGTGTGTGTGTGTGTGTGTGTGTGTGTGTGTGTGTGTGTGTGTGTGTGTGTGTGTGTGTGTGTGTGTGTGTGTGTGTGTGTGTGTGTGTGTGTGGTGTGTGTGTGGTGCGTGTGTGTGTGTGTGTGTGTGTGTGTGTGTGTGTGTGTGTGTGTGTGTGTGTGTGTGTGTGTGTGTGTGTGTGTGTGTGTGTGTGTGTGTGTGTGAGAGAGAGAGAGAGATGGGGGGAGGGAGGGAAGGAGGGAGAGAGAGAGGGAGAGAGGGAGAGAGAGAGAGAGGGAGAGAGAGAGATGGGGGGAGGGAGAGAGGGGGAGAGAGAGAGAGAGAGAGAGGGAGAGAGAGAGAGAGAGAGAGAGAGAGAGAGAGAGAGAGAGAGAGAGAGAGAGATTGGAGGGAGGGGGGTAAACAGTGGGTGAGTCAGGTGTGTTTGATTCTTGGAAAGGTTGTCGATGATGAAAGCAGTAAGGTAAGGTTGCGTAAAAGGGATCTTGTATCTTTTTTCTCAAGGTAAATAGTTGCCACCGATTTACGGAAATCTAAAGCGGTGACATAGAATCCGTGACGAAGGAAATATTAGTAGAGATCGAAATGAAGGGCCGGTAATCACGTTAGCGTATTGTGTGAAAGAATCCGTAGATCTCTATTTCGTTAAAAGGTTCGAGAATATGAATCTTTTTGTCTTTGGAGACAGAGATAATCACGTCCTTATTATCTAGGTCCGCAATTCTAGTTTATTAAGGATAGGGTGCCAAGGGGCTCATTCGGTCTGCCATCCAAAAAAATAGAGGCCTATCCAAAATCCTGGCAGGTTTCTTCACATCCATCACAACTGGAGTGATTTTCGTTAGTTGTTGTTTACTTCCTTCATTTTATTGGCTAACAGAAGGGAGACAGCATTCCAGGATCATGTGACAATAAAAAAATACATAGAAATAATTGAAATGGCGTTCTTTAAGTGTGAGAGTAAGTGTTAGAGAAGCGATGGAAGGGGGGCGAGGGGGGTGAGCGCTGCACAAGTGTTGCTGCCTCAGATGTTGTAAAAACGACGTCTGTGAAATCACATCTGATCTTTGAGTCCTGCGTGATCACCATCATTATTTTTAATTTATATCCTCAGTAACCATTTCAGCCCCCCCCCCCCCTCTTCCCCAACCCGTACTACCT
>NW_028234406.1:20162264-20164764 GCF_977035675.1 Penaeus japonicus | reverse complement strand
AAGACGAGGAGGGAAAAAAAGATAATGGGGATGAGGGCAGAGCAGGAAACAGGCGAGGGGAAAGAGAAAAATGAGAACAAAAGACACAGGGAAGGAGATAACATTTAGGGGAGAGCATTGAAAGGAAAAAGAAGATAGACAGTGTGAGAGAATAATCAGGTGAAGCGAGGGAATAATCGGAAAAAGAAGGCAGAGAAGGAGAGAAGGACGGAGGGAGTGATGGAGGATGGGAGCCATGGAGGGAGGGAGTTATATATATATATATATATATATATATATATATATATATATATATATATATATATATATATATATATATAATGGAGAGAGAGAGAGAGAGAGAGAGAGAGAGAGAGAGAGAGAGAGAGAGAGAGAGAGAGAGAGAGAGAGAGAGAGAGAGGGAGAGAGGAGAGAGAGAAAGAGAGAGAGAGAGAGAGAGAGAGGAGAGGAGAGAGAGAGAGAGAGGAGGAGAGAAGAGAGAGAGAGAGAGAGAGAGAGAATGAGAGAGAGAGAGAGATAGAGAGAGAGAGAGAGAGAGAGAGAGAGAGAGAGAGAGGAGAGAGAGAAGAGAGAGAGAGAGTGAGAGAGAGATAGAGAGGAGAGAGAGGGAGTGGCGGGAGAGAGAGAGCGCGCTGGGATGAACCGATGAACCGCTCCAGATCGATACAGCGTGGGAGTCTGAGTGCCTCGGTCCTTCCACTCCCCTTAACAGCCCTTCCGACACTCTAACCGCCCCTTCGAGCTCCCTTATATACTCTTGCTTGACCTCCATTTGCCATTCTGAGCGCCCTTCTATCAGCGGCACTTGGGGCGACTACCTCTGTCCATGACGCCGAGACCCACTGCCTTTCAGGAGCCCTTTCGGCGGCGGCCTCGACTTCGAGAACGCAAAAGTCACAATTCACGTTGAGTATTGTCGCCATAAGAAAAAAGCACCAAAGACGAATGATAAAACTATTGAAAATATTGTAATATCAAGGTTATCGACGGAGGGAAAGCAAAGTCGTTGAGTGAAGTTATTATGGACAAGGATATGGATAATATTAAGTCCTTCTTTTTTACATGTTGCGGACGTGTTGTGCTGGTTAGGCGTTTTATCAAGACTGCTGAAGACAGTTTCAAATAAGGAGCGAATAGCCCAATAAAAGAGAAAAAAAATACCCCGCTAGGCCTATCGATATCCAATGTTTTCCATAACGGTCAATTTACCCAATTCATGGGCAATCTACCAACCCGACTAGCTATCGAGTCACCATACCGGATGTCCCGCCACCATACCTAGTCAGCATATCGCCGTCGCCAACTGAACAGCCCAAGCATTCGGCCTTAATTATCCATTCGTTCCTCCACTCGAGCGGGAGTCCCGACCTCTCCCGCCTCCAAAATGGCTTGTTCGCCAACTCCCAACGGCTCGAATAACGACCTCGGGTGTGTCTGCCTCATTGTCCCAAGGCGTGTTCCTCTGCCAAGGTACTTCTCTGCGTGTCTGCCCTTCAGTGCGGCCCGATGCCTCCGTTCATCAGCCTGATAACACGCCAATGTCTCTGCCTTTGTGTGTCTGGCCCGCGTCTCCACCTCATTGTTCCCGGAGTTGTAACTGCCTCACAGTAGCAGGGTCAATCTTTGTTCGGCGCCCCTTGGTGTCACGGAACTAGTGGCTATGGATGCGACTGTGATGGAACCTCTGCTTCCCTCTGCCCTTGGATACCGAAAGCATGCTTAGCACTGTTATCGCTAGGACAATACATCTAGATATTACTATTATCATTATTATTATCATTATCATTATCATTATAATTATTATCATTATTTGCGAATCTCGATTCATCTGCTAATATGCGTCTTTGCGTCTCCCCTTGGACGCCTGAGGACACCACTGCCTCTGAGTCCTGTAGTAGTTGCAGCCTTTCTCCTCGACTTCTTCGCCGCGTGTCTTAATGCCTAGGTCTGTGTTCCATTGTTCAACTGGTGGCTTGGAAACTGTTTGGCGTTGTTTCCAAGCTATTGTTTATTCATTTTCTCTGCTGAATGCTTCCTTGTTTGTTCCTTTTATCTTATAGTTTTTGCTCGATCTATGAATCCTTATCAATCACTTGTTATTGGTTGCTATCGTCCTATATTGACAAAGCGTACAAAAATAGAATTCTACACACTATCTATCTAGCTTTATCTACATCTCTAATCCTTATTATCATCCTCACTCCCTGTTATCACTCATCACTGCCGCCATCACACCAAAAGCATCATCATCACCCTCTATCACTATACTCATCACTGCATCACCACCCAGGGCCTGACAATCCCTCCTTGAAACACCATCCCGCATCACCATCGTATCTGAAGGGTCGCCATTACTATCGCACTATCTGTACGAGCTCTAACAGTTGCCCGAGTTGAGTATTGATCTGGACCTTCCTCCCTCCTCCCTCCTCTCTGGCCTCCTCCTCCTCCTCCTCCTCCTCCTCTGCGCCCTCTTCCTTCTCTTCATCTCCTCTCGCTT
>NW_028234406.1:20154764-20157264 GCF_977035675.1 Penaeus japonicus | reverse complement strand
GAAATCTGATTCTAAATATTATTCCCAGATTGCTGACATGCGCGCTCGCTACAACACTGAGCCACCGACTGCCGCGTGGCGCGCAACTTACCTCAGCCCTGAGATAACGTTATCAGTTCCTCTAGGTATCAGGGAACGACACGCATACACCGACGGAGAAAGAAACTTTACTGCATCGTAATCCAGCTTTCATCGACGACGACTCTGGTGATGAATCGATCGTTGGTTTTCGTGATTAATCGCCACAAGAGCAGAACTGTCTGTTTATCGGCCTTGGCGCCGCGGGGGTTTAGGGTCTAGATTCGAAAGCGGAAAAATAAAGCGCCAGTTCAAATATACTCCGATTGTAGCTAGACTCTCGACAAGCGTTTGCTTACTTTGGGATTGATTTGACTTTTGTAAGCGTTTGCTTGACGTGGGAACTTCGTGACTATAGACTGGTATTTGCCAGCCGTCATCTGGCAGTGGCAGGGAACTCCTACAGATAAAGTGATAATGCTGCGGATATGGGACTGCCTGCCACTCTCTCTCTCTCTCGCTCTCGCTCTAGCTCTCGCTCTCGCTCTCTCTCTCTCTCTCTCTCTCTCTCTCTCTCTCTCTCTCTCTCTCTCTCTCTCTCTCTCTCTCTCTCTCTCTCTCTCTCTCTCTAATCCAAACATCCTCTTGTGTGTGTGTGTGTGTGTGTGTGTGTGTGTGTGTGTGTGTGTGTGTGTGTGTGTGTGTGTGTGTGTGTGTGTGTGTGTGTGTGTGTGTGTGTGTGTGTGCGCGCGCGCGCACTCCTTCTCCTGCAAGAGTATGCGTGAAAATACAACACGCGCATTTGTGAGTCTATGTAGGGCTGTGTCGTAGTGACTTGCACACACAAATAATTTGTAAGTAGCCTATGTACTTTGCATACGTCCGTATATTTATTCATGTCAAGATGAATGTTTGTTTGACATGTCTGGACTACTGTAGCCCCGGTTGTGTTCCCACGGTCTTCCCAAGTTACCACAGAGATGGTATTTAATACGCGATCCAGAGTGTATCTCAACATGAACCGCCTCGCTTTGACCTTCGTCCCTCTTCTGTGTATATGTAACCTTTCGTCAGTACAGAGAAATATCAAACATTATCATTAGTTTGCGTGTTATCTGACTACCAGATGGCGTTCCCAGAATGCCTTGCGTAGTGATAAACAACAGTAATGAACAATAAATATGAGTGAAATATATCCTACATGCCGGGGAGAACATAACTCTAAACGTCATGTCTTTTTTGGGGGGGTTCTTGGGCTGTTTCGTGTCATGTTTTTTTCACGCGTTACTCCGTGTATTTGTTACCAAGTAAAGTGATATAGAGGGATATGAGACGCAAGTGCAGGTCAATAGACGTGTTTGGGAGAAGACGTATGAGGAAGGAAGCTTAGAAAATAAACGAAGGCGTAAAATGACTCTCTGTGTGAATAAACGGAGGAATCAAATGACGTTCAGCTAAGCGATGTGAATGAGCAATAACGTACAATAACGAAGAGTAAAGTGGTAGAGCGGAACGTAGAGACCAAAGTTATACTACGAACACATAGAGCCCCGTTGAGAGATGTGAATGAAGAGAGACGTAAAAAATGCCAAGAGATGTGAAAGAGGATACCGTCAACATATGTGAAGTGTAACATGAAGTAGAAAAAAGCTCCTTGAAACATGAATGAACGAAACAGTAAAAAAAAAGTCAAGGGATGGAACAGAGCAAGTTTAAGAAACGCAATGAAGTAAGATGTTTATTTTTTTAAATAAAGAAGTGAATGAACGAAAACGTGAAATTGGAGCGATGGAGAACAAACAGATGCAAAAATAAAATATGTTTAAAAACAAAATGAATAATTAAATGAACGAAAACGTAAAATTGAAGCGAAGGAGAACAAACAGATGCAAAAATAACAGATGATGGGATAGATAAAATCATTCAGTACAAAATGCGAAAAAGAGAAACTTTCCGAGAACGGCTAATAAGTGATAAGAAGTCTAGGTGAAGGACAAACAAAAACAAAATCGAATGCATAAATAACCACGAGATAAGATCGGATGCTTCACGGAACACCACCCGATCTTGAGAAGGTGAGAATCCGAAACAGATCAATGAAATAATAAATAAACAAATACACAACGATATCAAACAGAGAGAGAGAGATAAATAAACAAGGGAGATCAATATATCTACGAGTGGGAAAACGTTTCAGGGTGTAATCTCTAGGCTTCGCGAAGGAGACGCAAACCGAGAGAGAATGCGAACGGGGAAGCAGTTATGCTGAGTCATGGGCTTAGTGAGGGTAAGTCATGACGGGACTTCGGCGAGGAGGATTCCGAGAGGGGGGGGGGCTAAGGAGGGGGGAGGGAGGAGGATTGGTGGGGGGGTGGAGGGGGAGAGATGCTGGGGTACTGGGGTTTGGGTTGGGGGGTTCGTAATTGCATGTTTCCGTAGTAGTTGTAGTTGTGTGTGTGTGTTTGTATGTATGTATATGTAT
>NW_028234406.1:20144764-20149764 GCF_977035675.1 Penaeus japonicus | reverse complement strand
ACAAAAAATATATATATGGATTAAAAAGCCACGTGGTTCCACTCTAAACAGCAGTATCATATTCGCCACCCTGTTCGGCCGGGGCTCACCAACTAGCCTTTCCGCTCTAGTGTATTTCCAGGGATGCCTACGTCCGCATTTAGCCTAACCCATCTAAGAACAATTCAAACAGAAAAAAAAAGAAAGAAAAAGAAAAAACGAAGTGCCTTTGATTTTCGACACGTTTCGTAAAATGTTGTTTCATTACGAGGGAGAATAACTCCGGTTCCGCCCCTTCTCGTCCTTTCCCGCTCGATCTCGGGTGACCGTATAATAGCACACATTGCTAGGGGTGTGTATAGCGTGTTGTGTGGGGGTGGGGGTTGTGGTAGGGGGGTGGGGGTAGGAAGGGGTGGTTCTGTGTGGGGGTGGGGGTTGTGGGAGGGGGTAGGAAGGGGGGGTCTGTGTGGGGGGGAGGGGGAGAGAATGGGGGTTGTTGGAGAGAAAGGTGTGTGTGCGATTGTTGGGGAAGGTGTTTGAGTGTGTGTGGGGGATTGGGGGGGGGGGGGGCATGTGTTTGTGTGGAGAAGAGTGGGGGGGGGGGGTCCGTGAGTGGTGGAAGGATGTGTGCTTGTGAGTGTTGGACAGGTGGGGGGCTTTGTGTTTGAATTTGTATGTGTGTGTGTCGGTGTGTGTGTGTGTGTGTGTGTTTATGTGTGTTTATGTGTGTGTGTGTGTGTGTGTGTGTTTTGTTGTTTTTTGTGTTTGTTGTGTGTTCGCGCGTGTCTCTGCGTGTGCTCGTATACCAGGGTGCGCGCGCGTGCGTCTAAGGGACAGACTCTCACACAAACGCAGATTCGCCAGGGACCGGCATCCACATGAACACGCAATAGGGGCAAACGCACACAATTTTATTCAATATCAATCGACGTACAAACGCGAATAGTCTGATGACAACAAACATCTACAACATACGCTTATGACAAAATCATTAAGATTATTTCAAAATTTAAAAAGTACAATGAATATCATGCATACAAAATATAAACGTGCCTGTGCAATCGTATGCATAAAATGCGTCTCTCTCTCCCCCTTCTCTCATGCTCACTGTCTCTCACTTTCACCCTCTCCTACTCTCATTATTCTCATTCCCATTCCCACTCTCACTCTTACTTCACTCTCATTCTCACTCTCATTCTCACTTTTACTCTCACTCCCAATCTCACTCTCATTCACGCCCTTAACCTTTCACTTTCTCACACACCCCCCTCCTCACTTTCACTCTCACTCTCACTCGCCCTCTTCCTCTTATATCTCTCCCCTCTCTCTCCCTCATTCAGACACTGCTTCCGTCCTCACCCTATTTACCCTCTTCTTTCACCCTCCTTTTCTCCTCTTGCTAACCGTCTTTGTCACTTCCAAAGACCTATTCATCCCATTCTCTTCCCCTATCACCCTTCCCCTCCCCCCCTCCCCTCCCTATCCCCCTTCGCCGTTTATTTCAACTTACCTACCCTCATTTGGTATGTTATCAAACTTCTTTTTTCTTTCAAAACACCTAATTTCAGTTCCACTTTTCATATCATGCTTCACATACTTACGTCACTTACATAATAGCATGACACCTACTCGTCAACACTGGCAGAAACATAACAGGGAAGCATAACAGTTATATGTATCCGTTTGAATATAATATATAAATCCTATATCTATGGTAACAAGGGAATAATCATTATAGCAGTAATGATCATCAAAATTACAATAAATAGAATAATAAAAAGAGCAACAACAATTATATTGATAACAACAAGAAAAAACAACAATAATAACAATAATCATAATAATGAAACTAACGATAGTAATAACGATAATGATGATGATGATGATGAGGATGATGATGATAACAACAATATCAATAATAATAATGATAATAATGTTAATAATAATAACAATGATAATAATATCAATAGTAATGATAATAATAATAACAATAATAATAATGTCAATAATAATAATAATAATGATACCAATAAAAATGATAAAAATAATAACAATAATAATGATGGTACACCATAATCGGTCATTAAAAAACCTAACCATTTCCAGATTCATTTTTTTTCACTAATTGTTATATTCGAGTTAAAAACACCCGTTAAAACTCGGGCAATATATTGTGCACATCTGCTCAATCAATTTTATCAGTTTCTTTGTTATTTTTCAAAAGTTAGATGCATTTATCATGAAACTGAAATGTGAAGGACGGAGGGAAGAGAACTGGCAAAGTGGGAGAGAGATAGAAGAAGAAAGAGAAAGAGATTGAATCCGGGGAAGGGATGGGAAAGAAAGACGAGGAAATGGAGGGACAGCTACGTAAACATACATACATACATACATACATACATACATACATAATATATATATATATATATATATATATATATAATATATATATATATATATATATCACATATATATATATATATATATAATATATATATATATATATATATATATATATATATAATATATATATATAATATATATATATATATATATATATATATATATATATATATATATATATATATTTATATACATATACATACATAATTAAAAATATCATATATATAATATATATATATGTATATATATATATATATATATATATATATATATATATATATATGTATATGTATACATTTATATATATACATATACATACATAAATATATATATATATATATATATATATATATATATATATATATGCATGTACGTATGCATGTATGTATGTATGTATGTATGTATGAATAGACATATATATCCACTGAACAAGACGCAGTTGGCGCAGCAACGTAACCATAGCAACCAAACTCCCACACGCCCCACCATTTCCAAGCATAACATGAGGAGGTTTCGCCGAGGGTCCCAGCCACACCAAGGCGGACAGGGACAGTGCCTACATTAACAGGTCTCCGGCAAGTCATATTGATTACCTCCCCCCAAACACATGCTCGAACTTCCTAAGCCCCGGCTAGACAGACGAGTGCCGCACAAGATTTCGTAGAATCACACACATAAACCGTGGCAAGATAGGCTGGCGTTAAAACACACACACACACACACACACACACACACACACACACACACACACACACACACACACACACACACACACACACACACACACACACACACACACACACACACACACACACACCGGTTTGTATTATATAGGCTTACATCGAGGAGCGCGTGTTTTTCCAGTCCTGTCTTGCCACCTGAAGGAGAACTCGAAGTGTACTAACCCGTCAGTGAAGTAACTCCAGGGGCGACGTGGCGATCATGAAGAAGCCTCATTGGTCTCCATCTAGTTTTCAGATGTCCTTTGTTGTTTAGTGGGAAAATGGATGTTTTTGTATGTATATATAATGAGGAGCGTGAAATCTCCTGGCGGTTCTTGAGGGGGAACACCCCTAAACTCTTCCTATTATTCGTCACCTTCAGTCCACTCTTCACACTAGGAGCCACTATGTCTTTCGCATGGTTAGTAAAATTAATATAATACGTCCCTCGAAAAACGTGTGCGAAGACCGGGGGGGGATTGCACGGGGAGTGGGGAGGAGGGGCCGTGGACGGAGACAGAGCGGGGAGCGTCAGCCTCTTCACCGCGCAGCTCCAGAACCAGCACTGACACGAGTTACGAGTCGGCGGCACCGTTTGCCTGGGAAATCACACACCCCCCCTCCCCTCCCCTCGCCGTCCCTTACCCCCTATCCTCTTCCTTTCCTTTATCATTCTCCCTTTTCTATCAAAAGGATTATGATTATTTAATCGCCATTTATTTTTTCACATTCTTCCTCTCTATCCTCCCCTCGTCCGGTACCCTGTTCTTCCTCCCCCGACCCCTGTTGGTACAGCTCGACCCTTCGACGCATGATGCACTCATTCGCTCCTGGTCTTTCAGTTTTTCCTTTGCTCGTCGCAGCTCTTCTTCCACGGGACGCCACACCTACAACACTCATCTTCTTTCTTCCCTCCGCATCCGTGGCGGTTGTTACCTTTCCCAAATGCGTTTTTACACCTAGCCAGGTCCTTTATGTTCGTCTACGGTTTTCTTCATCAACTCTTAGTACTTGTAATTCCTGCCATCATTATCATCGTTATCATGACTTATTACATGCCAACCTATACGCGAAATGAGCATTTTCGAGAATCTGTAAGAAGAAAAGGAAAATCCAATTTTGTTGAGTAAAAATGGCGAACGCCCAACAGCTGAAGCTCCCGGCATCAGCTTTAGTACCAATTCGATCAATTAATATACCGGAAAATGTGCTTCATCGAAGAGCAACTGCAACATTAATGGTCAGTTGCACAATTTAGTCAGGTGGTATAGGAGGGTGTGATTATACCACAGTGCAGTTAAACTCTCTCACGACCTAAGTTACAACCTGGAGCGCAGAGTGAGGAACTCGAGCACGCTATGGACCTGCTGAATGAACCAACTTGCTCACATTCAGGATAGGCAATTTGTCAAGCCCACGGGCTTAACGTACGAGCATAGACTAACAAGGCATTTAAGTTACCCAAAGCGCGCATTAACTCCAGATTACATAACCTAGGAAGCCAGAAGCCAGAAGCCTGGGACAAATAAATTGGCTATGTATCCGAACGGATTTGCCATCTCCCTGCCATGCTGTACGCTGCCGCATCGGACTCTCGTGCCTCGGCCGCCATTCCTGCCCGGTGCCACAGTCATTCGGCGGCTTCTTCGCCTCCGCCAACACAGTAGATCGTCAGATAATTGCAATGCAGTTCATCATCTTTCCTAAATTCCGTCCTGGCACCGCATGCAGCCAACAGCAGCCGCCGGTGCGTCGGGCAGAGCTCAGTGCCACAGACTCGGCAACCTCGCACACACGCGATCAATTGAACGGACCCGCGCGCTGGTGCCACGTCTTGCGTTCCGTGGACACATTACCAGCCCTAGCAGCGTCATTAATAGCGGGTAGACACGTTGG
>NW_028234406.1:20129764-20132264 GCF_977035675.1 Penaeus japonicus | reverse complement strand
CTTGCCAGCCTGCCAACCGACCTGCTAACCTTCATTGTCAGCCTCTCTTGCCAGCCTGCTAACTAGCTTGCATATGAAGCCTGCCTTACTTGTCGGCTACCTACCAACCTGCTTGCCTGTCACGCCAGCCTGTGGTCCCCCCCCCACCCCAGCCTGCCTCCCCCAGCCTGTCCTCCTCCCCCCTCAGCCTGCCTCCCCCTCGTAAGCTCGCGCTGATAAAACCCTAACTTGTATGACCAGTTTACCCTCAACGCTGGGTGATTCCTTCATATTTTCCCGATTTCGAGATTTTATTAGCTTCTTGTTTAATATTATTATATTATCGTTTTCTAAATTATTAATAGTAGCGGCAGTATTCCTGTTACTTTTATCATTCTTACTATTATCATTGTTATTACTGTCGTCATTTTTGTTATTATGATAATAATAAAGATAATAATAATTACCATTATTACTATCATTACTATTATTATTAATATTATCGTTATTATCATTATTATTATAATCATTATTATTGTTATTGATACCATAACCATTACTATTATTATTAGTGTTATTATTACCATAATTTTCATCATTATCATTGTTATTACTATTATCAATATTACTATCCTTATTATTGTTATTATCATCATTATCATTATCATCACTACCATTATCATTATCATTGTTATCACTACTATCATTATCTTAGCACGACGATCAGCGAGATTTAAACATATGAATTTTGTTCCATTTGGTATTTCACACATACGGAATCATTTTGACACAACTCCTTGACCCCCCCTTGACCCCCCCCTTGACCCGACCCCCCCCCCTTGACCCCCCCATGACCCCCCGTGACACCCCCCCCCCCCCCTTCCCCCCTCCCCCTCGGAAAAAAAGGGCGAAGCCCACGAGGAGTTAAGCGGTTCTTTTTCTCACCACACTTCCTCAACACCCACTCCCCGCACCTCCCCCCCCCCCCCCCCCCCCCCCCCACCCCCGCAGTAACAGAAGGCCCGTGATATCTCATCCCAGTCCTATAAAGATATTATACCGTTGTGCTTGCCTTGACCGGATCACGCCCCTCCCCCCCCTAACCCACCCATCCACCTTCTCCCATCTCCACCCTCTTCCATCTCCCCCCCCTCCCCCCCCCCCGCTTCGTGGCGCATAATCATCTTGACTCTTTCCCCTCCTTCCCCCTCCTCCCCTTCTCCTCCTCCTCCCTGACCCCCTCCTGCCCTCTCTCTTCCCTCTCTACGCAGCTTGTCCCTTTCTTTTCGTCCTTTTTCTTATTTCTGTTTTTTTCTTTGTTTTTTTTGTTTTTGTTATGTTCTCTTTTTTATTATTTTTCTCGTGTTCTATTTTTCTTTCTCTTTCTTTTTTTTTTTTTTTTTTTTGCTTCTTTCTTCTTTTTCTTGTTTTTTTGTTTTTGTTCTGTTCTTTGTTATTTTTTTCTTTGTTTTTTGTTTTTGTTCTGTTCTTTTTTATTTTTTTTTTTTTTTGTTTTTGTTCTGTTCTTTTTTATTTTTTTTTTTTTTTTTGTTTTTGTTCTGTTCTTTTTTATTTTTTTTTTTTTTGTTTTTGTTCTGTTCTTTTTTATTTTTTTTTTTTTTTTTTTGTATATGGATTAGGCAATCTCACTATAACAAGGGCGCGTTCTCCTCGCGCCACCCTTCAAGGACACTTGTTATAGCGTGGTCCCTATGGACACATTAGATATTACTAAATGTTTAGGGGGTGATACCAATAACAACATCCTTAATTTGCATCATGTGAAAGAAAAGTCATCACAATACATGATATGCTTCTCTTGTCAACTGAATACAAATGCATAGAAAAGGAATATACAGGGAATGTTTGCATGTCAACAGAACCCGCGTGCATAAATCAAAGAATAGAACCGCAAAATCGATAATGATAGCATAGCGGACTGGGATATAAAGCTCCTATTTGAGTGAGAGATAAAAAACATATTTACAAAAAACAGAGCTCACATGGTCAAGGTCCAACCATGAAATAAGTAAGACGGAATTACAGAAAGATAACTCACAAGCCCTGATTTATCATGGCCATGCCCTTCAACAAGGGGTTAATGGCCATGGAAATGAGCTTTAAATGGACGCTGTTAAAACTAATGTCTCAGAACAGTTACATTACATTAAGTAATGCGATATGGTCACGTTATGTGAGTCATGTAATGCGACCCTTAAGTGCAAGGACTTATCCTTAGGAAACTATTTGAGTGGAGAATCGGTTCATAAATCAAAGGGGTGCAATTGCAAGGGTGATGGGATGAACCGGTGATATAGACAGCTGTGGAAATTGAGACGTCATAATATTCAGGACTTATCATAAGAATTATCATGATTTTCGATAATGTTGGTATTGTCAGTGCACCATTTGTCCTTACGGCACACTGGATGAGGGTTTGTGATGACGTATGATGATAAATATGATTATGGTAAATTCAATCATATCATGATAATAATGATGACAGTATTGTTGATGGTGC
>NW_028234406.1:20122264-20124764 GCF_977035675.1 Penaeus japonicus | reverse complement strand
AGGACTAGCACTAATGCTAACAATAATAATTAAATGATAACAATAATCATATCAGGAAAGAAATCCATGCAAGGTGTCCATTTAAAAAAAACGCACGACATTGCAACAACGCACATTTGTGAAATGTTTTGTTTTGTTGCGAAGGAAGGAAGGAAAAAAAAAAACTTTTATTCTGCAACATTATCAAAATTCTTCATAATTTTTACTATTTATTGTCAATGTGATGATTGTGAAGATTGCACTCAGGATTGATATCATTGCTGTTATTGGGATTATGTTTGTTCTTGCTATTGAAGGATTATTGCATGCAACGAAACAAAAGAAACATAATGTAATTCATAATATTAGGATTATGAGTGTTGTGTTCTCTGTTATTATTATCATCTTTATCATTATTTTGTTATTGCATTGACTGATTTATCATTATTATTTTCTTATTAGCATTGTTATCATTATCATTACAGGTTTATCGTTATTAATATGATCATCATTAACAGTATTTTTCTTATAATTATTTTCATTGTTATCATTATCTTTATTATCATTATCTTTATTATCACTATTGTCATCATTACAATTATCATTATCATTATTATTATCATCATTTTATCGTTATCGTCACCATTATTATCATCATCTTTATTATCTTTGTTATCATCAGCATCAGCAGCACTATTATTATCATTACTATTATTGCTACTGTTATTACTATTATCATTGTCATTACTGTCATCATCGTCATCATTATCATCATCCTCAAACCATCAATCATCATCACTATCATTACCACTTTTATCATTTTTAATACAATTACCACTAATGCGGCTACAGCTATCAATATTATTGTTAATGTTGCTGTTGTTGTTTTCCTGATTGTTATAATTATTATCTTTACTGTTATTGGATCACTATTACTCCTACTATTATCACTTTTATCCTTATCATTACTATCATCATTCTCATTACTAATATGATCATTATCATTATCATGTTTTCATTACTATCATCATTATCGTTATTATTATGATTATCAGTGTCATTATTATCATCATAATTACCATCATTATTACTCTTACTATCATAACTATTATTCCTGTTCTTATCATTATCGTTATTATCCTATTACTATCATCATCATTATTATCATCATTGTCATCTATTTTCTTATTATCATCACTTTAATTATTATCATCATCATTACCATTACTATCTTTCTCACAATCAGTATCATTATCATTATTGTTATTCCTACTGATCTTGTCATAACGGCCATTACTGTCAATATCAAATCAACAGAACCTGCTATAATGAACATAATCATCGACTCTATTAAGATGTGTAAATGTAGAATGTGTATTTTAGTCTTGTATATTCATGCTATAACTTTAACAATATTATGTATGCAGGTGTATGTATGTGTCACTATATATATATATATACAGTATATATATATATATATATATATATATATATATATATATATATATTATATATATATATATATATATATATATACATGTTTGTATGTGTGTGTGTGTGTGTGTCGCGCGCGTGTGTGTGTATGTGTGTGTGTGTGTGTGTGCGTGTGTGTTTGTGCGTGTGTGTTTGTGCGTGTGTTTGTATGTGTGTGTGTTTGTATGCGTGTGTGTTTGTATGTGTGTATGCGTGTGTTTGTATGTGTGTATGGATGTGCATGTGTGTGTGCATGTGTGTGTGTGTGTGTGTGTGTGCTTATATAAACACATGTAATTATGTATGTATGTATGTATATTTAGAACTCTTAGTCAACTGGCACAATAAACTCTTTCTTTGTCCTTTCATATCTACAAATTTTAGCCAATTAACACGAAAGAAATAATACTAACCTCTGCCATGTGGTTAACTTCACCCTCATTACCCACTGGCAGTCTTTCGAACATACTTAAAAATTCAAATAAGAATGACAAAATTCTTTAATAAAAATTAAATAAATGATTGTGAATGCCATTTCTGTCCACCAGAATTTGAATTATCGTACACAGCCAACCGTTTAAAGGTCAGGTTTTCCGGTAACACAGCATTCAAGATTGTCAAACTTTGCAACTTTCTCTTAGCAATAACACCTACTAATCACGTGAGATTATGATTATAAATGCTCTAAAAAGATTAATCGTCAAATATTTTAGTATTTACAGAAATAAAAAATTGTTTCATTTCGTTTTTAACACTTAGCACAGAGAGAGGAGGGTTTCTGTATAAAACATGATAACGGAAATTAACATAGTTGTTACTCACAAACCATTGTATTATATTTCTATATTCTGTAACGCAAAGATTCATAACAATGATGATTACAATGAAACTGATGATGATAATGATGATACTATTGATGATAATGACAATGATGAAATGCTTTACTGTTAGTGGTGATGATGATAAGACTCAAGGTAATGTCAATAATCAGGATAGAAAATCCTAATGATAATAACAAAGATGATGATGATAAGGATAACCAGAGTGC
>NW_028234406.1:20057264-20062264 GCF_977035675.1 Penaeus japonicus | reverse complement strand
TATTGTGATTATGATCGTTATTATTACCATTATTGATATTATCATTGTCATCATTATCATTAATATTGTCATGATTAGTAATCTATCATTATTATCGTCATCCCCATCTTCATTAATAATAGTAGCACAATCACTACAAATATCATTATTGTGATAATTATTTTCTTGTAATTTTATGGACACGAACTGACTCTATCTCACAACACACATAAGTTAATTAATTAGTGTTAATTACTATTCTTAATAATACTAATATATTTATTATTCTGCAATACCATTTATTAAATATACATGTACTAGTGCCACTGAAATACCTTCTGCAAGTCAGTGACTGGTTGCAAATTTCTGAAGAAAAAAAATTAAGAATATCTCTATGAAAAAAAAAACAATACTCCAATCATGGATGAACCAAATCGACGAATCTACATTATTTTACGCGTTATCGTCGAATAAATTGAAGACTAGTCTACCGATTAGATACTAAGGCTGGCATAAATGGCGGAAAAAGTTAATTCGGATTATCTGACAAAGCCTTCGAGAGCCAACCCGCTCAGCCTTGTTTATCAATATCATTTGTCCTTGGATTAGCTTTGGTCGGAGGGAGGTTATGCCTACGAGGATTTATTTCTGACAGCTTTGCCACGCTCTTTTGTTGTTTTGGTCTTCAGGGCTTGAGGACGTGGTCTACGATCTGCTGCCCTACTACTCTCTGCCCTTCAGATTTAGAACAGGATCTCTCTCTCTCTCTCTCTCTCTCTCTCTCTCTCTCTCTCTCTCTCTCTCTCTCTCTCTCTCTCTCTCTCTCTCTCTCTCTCTCTCTCTCTCTCTCTCTCTCTCTCTCTCTCTTTTCTCTCTCTCTTTCTCTCTCTCTCTCTCTCTTTCCTGTTTGTTTCTGCATAAACTTGTTAACTAAAAACCTAACAACTAAAAATGTCGGAACCTATATATTTCACTCTATTAGACACCATTGAATAAATTACAGAAACTTTGTCTATTCAAAATCTCATACTAATCAAAAGACAAAAAGAAAACGAAAATTCAAGTCAAACAATTAAGATTTATCTCGCGAATACAATCCGAGACCAATAAATACTTCATTTAACCAACGGATGGGTCAACGAACAGCAATTTACCCTACATAGATACGCAGTTTCATTCCAGGCTGATTGGTTTAAATGTTAATGAACAGCGGTCAGTGTTTCCACCACCCCCCACCCCACCCCCACCCCCACCCCCCTTTCAAGGCCAAGTGGTTGTGAGGTCCGTAAAGCACCTTAGATATGCAAATTCGGAGGCTGATCCAGGTGGGGCAACTTGTGATCAGGACCATCGTGTTTTTTATTTATCTATTTTTTTTTTTCGATTGAGTATCGGTTCCTTTCGCTAATTGATTAATGATTAATAAGTATACTGATATTGGTTGTGAATGTGATAAGGATGATGGCAGCAATAATAGCAATAAGATTCACGAAAGCCAAACATGCACAGCATCTACGGCGATTCTTGAATATGAATGATGATTGAATTCTCTTGAAATGATTAAACAGTCGACGGAGAAGAAACAAATAAAAATCGGTGATATGGAACAGAAGGTCAAATCAATCGAAAGTAAATGAAACCAAACCCCGAACACGACCCACGGTGAATTTAACCTCGAACAGATGTGATAATTAGCCACCGCCTCCCCTCCCTCTTCCCTTCTTTTTCCTCCCCCTCCCTCCTTTCCCTTTCTACCTCCCCCACTCTCTTTCCCATTTCTCCCTCCTTCCTGCCTCTCTCCCCTTTCCTCCTCCGTCCTCCCAGTTTCTCCTCCCTCCTCCCCGTTTCTCCATCCCTTCTCCCTCATTCTCCTCCCTGCTTCCCTTCTCGCCCTGTATCATTCCCTCCTCCCCCTCGGCTTCCGTCCACCGCCCTACCATCAACTCGCATCGCTGGCTGAATACTACCTCTTCAAAATACTCGTCATTTAATAAACCATTAAGAAAATGACCCTCGTGTTGTGCGGCCAATAGAAGCGATTACAAGTTTCGCGCAGTCGGTAATGCCTCGTTTTTCGGGTCCCTTCGGTCTCATCAGCGTCGGAAAAAAGGGTGTTCGCGATTCTCGGAATGCTGTCATGAGACGTGGAATCTTCTCTGACGAGGACACGCACCTTTCTTACTATGGTCGAGAGGCAGGAGGCGGGCGAAAGGAGTGGGGGTTCTTTTGCCTTAAAAAGGAAGAAAGGAGTACGCTTTTTTTTTTCTTCTTTTTTTTTTTTTTTGTCTTTTTGTGTGTGTTATTTTAGAAAACGGAAGATAGGACTGTGTTCATTTTGTGTCACTGTAAGAATAAAGGAGGGTATTTTTTCTTCTAAGTTTTCCAAGGACGACATGAATATGCTTCACTTGAGTATCAACGTCAGGCGAATGGAATATGTGTTTCTTTAACCCTTTCCCGAAAACAAGGTCGGAGTGGTGTGTTTCGTAAGGCGGCATTAAGTGGTTCGAGAGACTCCGCCTTAGCGAGGTTCGACGTGGAATCAGTCACCAAAACCCCATAAAAATCACTCCGACAAAATTCCTCCACGCTTAATCACTTCGTGTTTTATGGCGATCACATAACCTTACTCCTCACCCTCTTCCCTTTAGTACGATCGGTATGCGTAGAGATAATATCAACAACAAGAAGAAAATAGTAACAAAGAAAAAAGAAAAGAACAAGAAATCGAGACAAAAGGGTTATTCGTTTTTTTCAGTACCACGTGGCAACTGTTCGGTGCGGGATAAGTGACCGGCAAATTGTAGTCGACACAGCTGAACCAGAGAGATGCCCCGCGGCTAAAATAAATGACAGAAACGCCAACTCAATTTTGTCCTTATACGGTTACCCTTCGATCCAAAACTTCCCAGAGTTCTTCACACTCGTCTTCCATCAGTCTTCGAGATGAAGAAAGAAATGATATGAAGGATTTTTCTTTTCTCTCTCTCTCTCTCTCTCTCTCTCTCTCTCTCTCTCTCTCTCTCTCTCTCTCTCTCTCTCTCTCTCTCTCTCTCTCTCTCTCTCTCTCTCTCTCTCTCTCGAAAAGCTTGGGAAAGTAGAAAAGGCATAAAAAGTTGATCCGAGATGTCAGGTAAAATTGTTCTTTTGATGGCTTTGTCTTACATGATAGCGTTGTATTTCGTTTTTTTTTTTCAGGAATGTTAATCGTTGTCACTGTTGATTAGTATGTTAATCTATCTTTGAAGAGGTTATTTACATTTTCTCGCATTATCGTACATCTTGTAATTTTCTTTATCATAATCATTACTGGATTTTTTTTATTTTCTTCAATATATTCTTCCTCGATCACGAATCCCACTATTAGGGATTTTGTCAATGGTACATATCTCTCGATATTATAATTTCTCTATTGTTGTTACTCCAATTATTGTAATAGTATTATCATTACTACTGTAGTATTATCATCATAACTAATGTTGTTATTTCGTAATCATCATATCTATTACTATATTAACAATAGTGGCAGTAGCAGTAGCAAAAGCATTATTGTTTTAGTAGTAGTAGTAGCAGCGGTAGTAATAGTGTTAGTATTTATATTACTGTTACTGCCTTTCACTATCACTTTAATAATATCTTCATAACAGTTGCTGTTGATACAATATATATGAGCAACAGTAGTAATAGCAGTAGTACTACTTTGGTAGTCTTTGTTATTGCTATTGATATTCTATGTCTGTTGTTATTACTTTTACATTACTATGGCCTTTTAGTTACCATAGCCATCATCAACACAACTATCACCATCATCATCACCATCAACAGTATAACCACGATCCACATCATCACCACTACCATCATCAGCATAAGCATCATCACCAACACTACCACCATCATCAACATAAGTACCGCCTACATCAATAACATAAGCACCACTCATATCATCACAATCACCCACGTCATCACCATCACCACCACCATCCACATCACCACCATAACCATCACCATCCACATCACCACCATCAACATCACCACCATCACCATCCACATCACCACCACCACACCATCATCACCTCACAGACTTCACGAAGAATCCCTCTCGACCTGTTGCTCAAAAGGAAGAGTCAACCGGAAGCAACCGGATTCGCTCGCCTTAGACCCAGGGAGGAAGTTGCATGATTTATGTCATCGTGAATTTCCATTGTCAACTTGCGGTGGATATGAATTTCATATCTATATTCGGGCGTGGGGTTCAATGTCAGTTTGAGTAATAAGGGTGTAAATAGAGATGACATTTTTTTTTATAGGTGACGGTGTTGAAGATGATGTATGATTTGATTTTCTTTTTTTTCTTCGGTAGTCCGTATATTTTGTGTTGTATTTTGTAAGTGATGTATATCCTGCATCACGTATATGAATATGCATGAGAACATGCAGTGATTGATATGATATTTGGCATTGCTGCAGGCTATTTGAATATTTACTTATTGGCAACTGGTAATTTATATCCCTTTCTTTAATATGTATTTTCTTTAATGTGGATAATGTCCACTAATAGACGCGATATAATTAGATGATTGATGTCACTATAATTTCACTATAAGGCCAGTCTGCTTGTGATCCATATAATTCATGCAGCGTTATGTACTGTTTCCATGTGTAACATACATAACATACTATAATCAACTAAAATATGCATAAAACACATCAAATATGTCCGACAACTGTTAAAAAAGACCATAATGAAATAATGATACTAATAATGTTAATGGTGATAATAATAAAAGTAATAATAATAATAATAGTGATAATAATAATAATAACAATAATAAAAATAAAAACAATAATAACAACAATAATAAAAACACATTCACAGCCAGACTGCTCAGAGATACTTGTCAGATTTCACTTGTCCACTTGTCATGTCACATTTTGCATGCCATTTCCGCCACGCCGCCCAGCACGGCCTAGGTAGGCCTACACTCCAACCCGCACCATGTGCAGGGTGACAGTTGGCCTGG
>NW_028234406.1:19997264-20009764 GCF_977035675.1 Penaeus japonicus | reverse complement strand
TAGTTAGATGAGAAATTCATTTTAGAGTTTGGGCCACAAGATCGGCACTAGTGAGATGTGTGCGGCACATCAACAGGTTTTATTTAAGAGGGAGGTAGTGTCATGTAACATATCCAGGGCTTTCTCACTCTTTGTCATTCACTTATGATACATTTTTTTTTTTTCCGTTTGTCATTTTTTTTAATGTACTACATTATAGGGTTATATGTTCCATCTGCATTTCTGCTCAGAATTGTAATCAATTAGAATAGTAGTATAGAGTACTTATCAGTTCATTATGCTCTTTACACTTTCTTTATATAGAAAGCAACTTTTTTTCTGCATTTTTTTTTTTTTTTACTTTTGTAAACTAAAATGTAAGAAATAACTATCCCAATCCTAAAACAAAAACAAAAACATGAAGGGTTGGAGAAGAAGAAGGCATCCTGTGCCTACAGCTGCAAGTGCCACAGCAGAAAGTAGCCATATTGACAAGGATCACACTGCAGCCGCTGCCCATGGTTTGGTTCCCCTTCTTTTTCTCCTTCTACCTCCACACCATGCACCTCTGGTACTTTAGAGCTGGAGGTCAGCATCTTACTGTGTGTCATCACTCTCTGAAGTTAGTACTTGGTTGAGACCATGGATGGGTGCCATTCAATCTTGTCTTTCTGCTGGTGCTATCTTTGTCAAGGATTCTAAACTAAACCTATATTACAGTAACTATAGTAGTTCTAGTCATAATTTCCATCATGTCTCTATAAGTATAACTTATTATGATTGTTATAATAGGAAAATATCAATATTCTCCTTTGTCGACATATTCACATCACCAGTGTCCAGTTGGTTAATGAACATGTGACAGACATAAAAGGTCTCATTTGCTTGTGTTTCATCACCCTTGCTCCTCCATTGCACAACTGCCATTAGCATAACTGGTATTATTACCCATTATTGATTCTGTATCTTTTCCTATGGAGTCAGCACAGTAAATTGGTTACACCATTAATATATGACATTGAGGCTTTGCAATGAACTGTATATGGAATGTATAAATTGATGAAATTGAAGACCATTTTTATGTGGTCACAAATGGAAAATGTAGAAGTTATTTAACTATAATATTTGCAGCAACTCCTTCGACCATCATTCTTCACTGATAAACAGTTGATGTATTACTGGTGATTGATCTCTGTTCTTTTTCCCAATAGTTGTAAGGAGGAAAGAGCAGAGCCCACAGGAATTGGTATTTGAACCACAGTTATTATTTGTTTAGTTACGAAGCATTCAATTACTAGGCCTATTTGACTGCTGCACCTATTTACCCTATTCTTAAATATTTGGGGAAAAGTTTCTATTTTTCTTACTATTATTATCATTATTATTGCTTTTATTTATATTATGATTATTATCATTGTTATTACTATTATAAAGTTATTATAACAGTAATGATAGTAATAAAGATTAAAACTTTTTTCATGGCAAATCAAGGAATAGGGTAAAAAGGTTAGGTCAAGTAGGCTTAATATGTAACTAGTAAATCATCTCTGTGTAAGAGAAGCATAATGAAAAGTGTACGTATATATGCACCCCCAGCATCAATGGATCAAATCAGATTTGCCCCCCCAAAATTCATGCAATACCATTTACTTAATTCAGGTAACTGGTATTATATGTTTTCTTTTATATACTTTTTGCATTAACCCATTGCAGACAGGATTCATAATATACATGATGCAGGAGCCTTGGCCTGATGTCAGGTGTCATAACTTACATACATGAAGTTTGAGGATTTTGGATCAGTGTTACTTTATTGTGCTATGAGTAATGAGGGAGTGAGGATGACAATTGCAGTCATAATTACTATAATTGGTGTAATATTAAGCAAAATGAACTTCACCTAACATCCAAAACCTAGATGGCACCACTTTCTTCTATCACCAGCAGGAGAGAGAGCCTTGAGTGCCACCCATCCATGGTCTCTAGCCAGCACTGTCTTTATAGAGCGATGGCACACAGCGAGTTGCCGACCTCGTGCTCTAAAGTACCACCAATGAAGCATGTGCAGGCAAAAAGAGAAGAGTAAGGGGACTCAAACCATGCCTAGTGTCTATAATGTGCTCCTGTGCTATTAGGGATGCCTTGTACTGTGGCACTCATAGTCATAAGCACAGGTTTCCTTCCTCTTCCCTATCTCTTCATGTTGTCTTCATTTTGGATGATTATATTTTTGTTTTCATTTGCGACAGTACACAAATACGAAAAAATAAAGTTGTTTTTTCTCCTCCCAGAAAACGGCAATATTTCTATCGCACTGAGTATAAAGAAAATGATTAGCTGATATGAACCCTATACTACAACTTTTGTTAACTGCAGCATTGACAGAGCCTGTGATATGACACATATAAGTCTCAATACAATAAAAATTAAATCACAAAATGGCTCTTTATAATGAGTGACAGAGAGTGGGAAGAGTCAATATATTTTGCGTGAAGCTGCCTCATTTTGAAACAACACCTATCCTGGAGACTGGGCAAGCAAATCTATCCCCCATCATCAATGGGTTAATGAGAAATTGGAGGTAAAGTCAAACATAAGATATGTCTTCATAACAGACACTGTTTCCCTGATATCAGAGAATATAGCTTTTGGACAACTGTGCAGTTGCATCAATTTTTATTATTATTATTTTTTAGATTTACCGTTAATGCTGGTTTGAAATAGCTGTATTTTAACCCATTACAAGTAGGAATAAATTTGCTTGCTCAGTCCCAAGGACGGGCAATAGTGCCACCTATGTGGTACCCCAGATGGGTTTTATTTCAGTGCGAGGAAACTTTACATGACATATTGCAATTTTTCATGGCCTTTCGCACTTTCTTCTGTTCACTTATTGTAATATGGGAGCCACACTTGTGTTCATCTTTCTTTGTGTTTTACTATATTGTGAGACTTATATGTGACAGACTTTATCAATGATGCAGTAATCTAAAATTGTAGTATAAGGTCCATATCAGCTCATTATAATCTTTTTACTTGGTGTGATAATAGTATTGCAGTTTTATGGGAGGATGAAAACTTTATTTTTTTCATATTCATGTACTTTCATAAACAAATATGAAAGTAATAACCATTCACAAATGAGATTACATGAAGAGAGTGGACACTGGACGTGGTCTGAGTAATCTCCCTCTTCTCACTTTGCTTGTATATCCTACATCTCTAGCATTTTAGAGCAGGATGTTGGCATCTTACTGTGTGTCATCTCTCTCTGAAGATGGTGCTTGCTAGAGACCATGAATGGGTGCTATTTGTTCCTGCCGATGGTAGGAGAGAGTGGTACCAGGTTGCTATTTGTTCTTGCCGATGCTAGGAGAGAGTGGTTCCATCTCTCTTTGGGATTCTAGATTAAACCTATTTTGCAAAATATTATGGCAATTATAGTAAGTATAATTGCAATGGTCATCATCAGTCACTAAATAAAGTTATTACTCATAGTATATAGAAACACAGTGATCCACACTCCCCCAACATCACAAATGGTGTGACGACTATTGTCATGTATGTCATGATGCACGCCATCAAGCAAAAAATTGTGGGTTGTGTATGTCACGACACCCTTCTACAATGGGCTAATACATACTACATATTTTAGGAACCACTCTGTAATGAACACTGATAGGTACTGTTGTTAGCACAGTTCCCTTGTACAATATGGTACTGTTTAGTTTTGTGGATTAGGAGAAAAGAGAAATTTTCAAACCTATGCACCTACTTGAATTATAACTTTGTATTTAGATTGATTATTTTTTATATTTAGCCATCTGCATATTGTTGGACTGTAAAGACAAGTAAAGAAAATCACAACTTAGATATCCATCTGAAACTAATCTAGTATTATTAGTTATTATACTAGGATTCCATGCTATCTCTTAAACCAATAAATCTAAATATTACACACATACCATAGTGGATTTAACTTGTGCCCAATATTATATGTTATGTTAGTTTGGAAAAAAGAACCATACACTTAATAGGTTTACTGAAAAGTTTGACAGAGTTGTCAAAATCCTCTCAGAAGATTAAGTCTAGGAGAATTTTTCTATCATTATTCCGACCATTTAGTAAGCCTGGTTTGTGCATTGAGAATTTTTCTGCCATTGTATCAACATCGGAGACTGTTCTGTGTTTCATAATGTTAGTTTCTTTGATTTCCTATTTGTTGTATCTGACATATCATAGCCATTAATCTCAAGGTGAACATAATGATAAATTTCCATCAAAGTGAGGTTTGTTTAAAAAAAAAAAAAAGAAGGAAAGTAGGTTAGCTTTTACAAGTCAATTCTTCCTAGTGTTGGTGATTCAATTGAATTTATCAGAACAGTAGTTAAGAGACATATAGCTGTAGTTATTCAGTCCTAAAGTCAGCTGAAAGCAAGATAGTATAAGATCTCTTCACAACATTTGCGCAGCATATTTAAAAAAGAAAAAAAAATGTATATTTATTAGTATTATTATTTATTTATTTTTTTTATTATTTTTTTTTTTTTTTGAGGGGGGAGTTAAAACTGGTATGGAATTTTGACGATTTGAAACAGAAATAATGTAATGGATACATTAACCTGTTGGAGTTGGGTTTAAATTTGCTAGCATGGCCCACAGATGTGGCACTTTAGAGTAAGGGAGCAGTACATGTCACTGCCTTTTTTGCTGTCTTTCATTCACTTGTAATAATAGAGCCATTTTTTGCATTTTTCTTTATTATGAGCCTTGTTATATATGCCATCTGACAGACTTCTTCAGTGATTTAATAGACTGAAATTGTAGAATATAGTCCATATTAGCTCATTATGTTTCCTGATGGTCAATTTTGATAGAAGTACTGCAGTTTCATAGGAGAACAAAAAAGTTTCTTTTTTTTTAACCCACTCACACAGGATGACGTGCTGACACGTTTCGTGGTTTTCGCGTCAGATGCCGCCGACGAGATATCTGGCCAAGGCCGGCGCTCAGGGTGAGCGAGCGGGCAGCCCAGGCTTGCGGCCCGTGCGCCTGAGAATCTCGAAGCATTCAGATGATGCGTTCGAAAACCTCGGTATAGCGACCGTGCAAAGCCGGAATGGCCCCGGCGTGAATGGGTTAAGTGAAGAAAGAAAATCAAGAGGCAGAGGGTGTCATAATAACTGCTAGTACCAAAACAAAAATCTGCCATACTAACACGTGGGCTCATTGCAGCCACTGCACATGGTATGGGTCACCTTCTTCATCCCATTCTGCCAGCATATCTTCACATCTGGTTGTGTCATTGCTCCTTGAAACTAGTCCTCATTAGATAGTTTTCTTTCCTGCTGATGCTAGGAGGGAATAGTGCCATTTGTGTTCCTGATTTTTAACTAAAACTATTTTGGTGAATATATGGGCAATTACAGTGATTATATTGAGAACTGTAATCATCAGGACCAAAATTCGACCATCAAGACAGTGTTGACGACCATCTGCAAGGGTAACCCTTGGTGGATGGGTGTCATGACATACATGTTGCAGGAGATTTTTGCCTAACGGCAGGTGTCGTGACTTACATGACTTGGGATTTTGGATCTTTAGAGAGTGATGACAGAAGTTGTGACCTCTTGCTCTAAAGTACTTGCGATGAAGGATGTGCAGGCAGAATGAGAAGAGCAAGGTTACTCAGACCATGCCCAGTGTCTACAAGGTCCCCTGTGCTAGTAGGGCTGCCTTGTATTGTGGTATTCACAGTCATAAGTACAGTCTTCCTTCCTATTCTTCTTTATATTATCTTCATTGTGGGTAGTTATATTTTTTGTATTCTATCATACTGAGTATAAAAAAATAATGAGCATTAATATGGACTCTGTACTATAATTTTAGTCAACTGAATCATTGATAGAGCCTGTCATATGTCACATACGTCTTTCAATACTATAGAACACAAAAATGGCTCTAGTTTTACAATGAGCGACTGAAAGAGAGTGGAAAAAGTATAAAGCTGCCTCATGAGTAAGGAGTAATTCATAGATTTATTTACATAGAGGATGCTTTTTGCATGTTTGATGCAATAACTGTACAGTTTTATATACATATACAGTATGTGTAATAAAGACAATTTATTAATTTGACTTCTTGTGATACAGGTAGCCCGAGTTTTAGAAGAAGAGAGGATATAGAAGAGAAATATTTTTCAGTGATATTTTTCATGTTACAAAATGACTTTCATATTGGTTTCCAAAGTAGAATTAGTTAAGAGAGGGATCCGCCTTGCTGGCCATGTCTGATGTTATTCTGTTTATGTGTAAGATTAATGATAAATACATTTAGATGCTGTTGTAATGATTACATCATTAATCTTTCCTTTTCTTTGCAGCATAATCGGTTTGTGTCCCAAGCACGGGAGAGTGAGCCAGATGTTGTTTTTGTTGGGGATTCGTTAGTAGCAAATCTTCAGTCTACGGACCTGTGGGAGAAGTGGTTCGCCCCCATGCACAGTCTCAACTTTGGCATTGGTGGGGACCAGACACAGCATGTCCTCTGGCGTCTGAAAAATGGGGAACTCGAGTGCATCAGACCCAAGGTAAGACAATGGAATAATGAGAATTAATCCTATGTATTAGTTACATTTCCTTTTATCTCATCAAGGATGGTTTTATTGTAATGTTTGTCTTTTGATGTTAAGCCTTACCCTTAAAAAAACATTATTCCTTCAACATAGTATTTACACTACAATTTTATGATAAGTTTAGTTCAGAATACATTGTGCAGAATCGTAATTGTTAGATTAAAACAGGAATTTATTTTATGTTAATGTTAGCAATTATTTTTGTTATATTACTGATTTTTTTCGTTTGTAATATCTTTATATCATTTTGCTTAATTTCTATAAATATTTTCCCGAAATTTGTGAGCTTTTCGTATTTAGTACAGATATCAACTGTTTCAACGTACAAGTGCACATAATTTTTTCTGCTAGAGATGGAAAATACAGGTGTTGATCAAAAAGATTTTTAGTAGCCATATAAAAGCAAGCCTGAAATTGATTCCACAGAGGTGTTAAAATCTAAGAGGATAAACAATTATTGCAGACTTTTTCTCTATCTCCCTCCTGGTTTATGATCTGTTATTCATAATGTAAATTATATGTTTTATTCATGAAAAGATATTCATAAAATTGAAAGCACATGGTATTATTTCTCGCTCTTTTCTTTTTTCTTCTTTATCTTTAGAATTGAAGGATTATGTCTGCCTTTTTAGGTCAGAATAACTTACGGAGTGATGTTAAGTAAATTAATTATCTTAGCTTGTTTTTTGTTTTTAGTAAGAGGATTTGGATAAGAGTGTGTAATTAGATTTAATCTAAGTCTGTTCAAGAATCTATGATGAATCCTCTTGTGTTTTTATTCACTTATTTACAATGTCAAGTCATATTTAGGTACTGATGACCCTTTTTAACCCATTCACGCCGGGGCTATTCCGGTTCTAAATGGTCGGAATGCCAGGGTTTTTAAACGCATCAGCCTAACACTTCAGGATTCTCGGGCGCACTAGCTGTGAGCGAGCACTGTAAGCCCGCTCACCCGGCGCGCCAGCCTTGACCAAATATCTCATCTACATCTGACCCAAAAAACACTGAACGTGATAGCAAGTCAACCGGCGCAAATGGGTTAAGCTTAAATAAAAAAGAAAATTGACCGAATTCAATATTTTTTTTCTTTTTATTACAGGCTGTTGTGGTCTTAGTTGGTACAAATAACCATGGGCATTCTGCTCAGGAAGTCGCAGGTGGCATCACAGAAATTTGTCACACAATACGAGATAAGCAACCAAAATCATATATTATTGTTTTGGTAAGTAAACGATAATTGGAACTACTCCATTCTTCTTAACACTGGACTCTCACTTTTTCCTCTCTTCTTCTTCTTCTTCTCCTCCTCCTCCTCCTCCTCCTCCTCTCCCCCTCTTTTCTTGTGTCTATTTCTTTCTTTACTCACTCTCTTCTCTTCCGCCTAAGAAAGAAAAGTGTAAAGTATGTTTAGATGTGTATATATATATGTGTGTGTGTATATATATTTTTTCTTCTTCATCATCTTCTTCTTCTTCTTCTTCTTCTTCTTCTTACAAGTAATCTTTGGATGGGGGTGATGCTGAACCTTTACAGAGAAATGAGGAATATTGGAAAGCATTCACCTAAGCCCAGCTTTTATTTTCTTATCCAGACATTACTTCCCCGGGGAGAAAAGCCCAACCGTTTGCGTGAGAAGAATGGGCAGATCAACGAGCTAATGAAGGAGGCAGTGCGGGACATCGATTTGTGTCAGGTAAGGTTTCTTAAAGATTGAAGGCTATTTTGACGTATTGTACACATTATTCCATATCTGTGCAGACACATATTACCCAATTATAAGTAGTAGACACCAAGTAACCTGAACCTGAGTGCTAATTTGGATATTTGAAAAGTATTTTCTGCACTGAAATATGTATGCTTGTGTGTCATTCATTATAAGTATGTGCTTTCATGTGCTAATAGAGGGTTTAATGATCTAGTTATGAACCCAATCTTGAGTAAGCAATTTCGTCCTCTTCCTTAGGTGGTAAACATCGATCGAGACTTGGTCATGCCAGATGGAAGTATAGATCACCGTGATATGTATGACTATTTGCACTTAACTTGGCAAGGTTACCGCCGTGCTTTTGAGCCAGTCTTCGAGTTGTTAACACAGCTGCTCCATGAAAACGACAAGGTGATTTTGAATGATGCTACGCTGGCATCACCTGCAACTGACAACCCCCCCTTGGACAACCCCAGTCCCTGTGCTGAGTAGTCTCCCAGAACTTCAAAATCGATGTGCACAGCTCACTATCACGACCACTCTGGCAGCAGATAGTCCCAACCATGACACCATGTGCTTGTGACACCCCGGACCAACATTTTGTGCTTGCGTGAAATCACTTATCAATGCTTGGAAAGGAAACAATGTGAGATTTTGAAGTCCATTACCCTAAAGGTCATATATAACATCTTGTCCAGTGCAGTATTGAAGCAAGCAGCTTGTATGACGCAGGTGATGAAATTGAAGGTTGGAATTCAGATATAAACAGCCATTTTCTAGCCATATTTCTTCTATAGCTATCTTGTGGATTCAGATTATTTATTTAAAACTTAGCCTTGTATTCTTACTACCTCAGACCATCTTGCATGACTCAGAGTGAATTGATGTCTCTCTCAATCAGCTTAACTTTAAAATACAGTGTATGAATACAGTGTATGGTTGCATCCTATAATTTTATACTAAACCTAAAGGCCACTGAAGAAATATATATTTAGTACAATGTTTCAGTCCATATTTGTGCAAAATAAGTTAATGGTTGTTTTATATAAA
Source organism: Penaeus japonicus (assembly GCF_977035675.1). NCBI lineage: Eukaryota > Metazoa > Arthropoda > Malacostraca > Decapoda > Penaeidae > Penaeus > Penaeus japonicus. The sequence continues at coordinate 20,000,393 of NW_028234406.1, read as the reverse complement.
AAAAAATTATACAAAGCTCCACACATATGTGGGAGAGACATGGAAACCAGTGATACATTATTTTTTAGTTGGGAGTAATTCAATATTTTATTTGATATCATAGTTAAACAGTATGATGCTCATTAATAATTATAATTAATTTTGCATTGAACTAATCACCCTTTTATCAGTTCTTTTGATTTACCAAGAAGAAATTGTTTTACTCTAAGCGTAACATTGTTTTAAGGAGGGCTGTTAACACTGACATATAACAAGCAAAACCTGGCAAGATTTCATTATTTTTCAGTTTTGTTTAATGGATGTAGGAAAGAACTAAAGGGATGGACGTAAGTAACATCACTGAACATGATAGTGTATGCTTTTAAGTGTGACAATTGAAATCTTACCATTCACAAGGGCTTGCACAGTCCTGACTGCAGTCAGCAGGCAAATACCTTTAAATGAACAATGCATTCCTATGAACCAAAGTCTAGAACAGAGGGACTTGCTAAGCCTGTTCTTGTGATAATTTTAAGTGATCGTACTTTCAGTATATAAAATCTTTTGTTACTGATAATGTTAAGTTGTACATCTGCACTTTTCTTTTTAGTTGTAAATGCACATGCAGATTGTTTGGATTGTACAGTAAATTTCAGTATGGTTTTGGTGCACCCGAGGCAATAGGAGTGTTGCTAATTGAGATATTTTGTCAGCTATGTATAGGCATTGGTACAAATAAGCAAATGTGCATTTGCATTATATTCTATACTCATTATTTATATATTTTCAGTAATAAGTTTTGGCAGATAGGGCATAATATATGTATCCATTGAGGGTGCTGAGTCTAGTCCCAGTGTTTTTTTTTTTTAGATTGGATCATATATATATTTAAATGACATGGTACCCTGTGATCAGTGTTAGAGGCCTTCAAGCTCTCCATTATGCCACATTCAGAAATATCCACTTTTGTGCTACTACATGTAGCCTAGTAACATAGCCAGTTTTGAGTGTATGCTTTGAAATACAATAAAAGTTTTGTGTTAGCATTTCTTGCTGAAACGAGTCATTTTGCTTTAATGACTTATATATGAAAAAAAATATATATATATTTGTGGTTCTGAAAACTGATGATACTCCCATGCTGCCCAACATTAATTTTTTTTTTTCTTTTTTATAGATTTATCATTGGTTGTGGAGCAATCACTGCAAAGGTTGCAAAATATATGACTTCATTATTAGGCAGAAGAAAACGCTTCTTTAAAAGGGTCCATTTTCATTGCTGGATCAGGCAATGCTTTTGTTACAATTCATTCTAGTTTGCTTAATCTTTTTACTCTCAACAAAGCTAACCAAGCTAGTGTAATGACAGACAAGCACACAGGGTAGCTATGCATGATGCTACAATTCCCATCAGCCTGGAATTTTGGTTGGGTGCCTTTTTCCTCGACTTTCCACCTTTATACTAATAGTTGCGTACAGTGACGTTACAGCACCAAAGAATGACTGACATAAGTAAGAGATTTGCCAGAAATGGTCTCAGAATTGGAAGATTGATAGTTTAAGTAGTTCTATTACAAATAGATGAAGTTTTTTGCTGAAGTAAAGTTAGTATGTGAATTTAGAATGTGAATATTTGAATTAGGCTGTATGTGACTCAGTGGAATGGGTTATGTTATTTCCGGCTTTTGAACATCAGTGCAAAATATGTTCAAGTGAGCTTCCCTTTGCTTATATAATGAATCTCATAAGCTTATCACTGTCCAGCTTTGGGCATTTCCAGGATATAGTTTGTCTATGTGTCATGCTTTTCACATATTTAAGCTTATTGCAAGTAGTGATTGTGTACATTTATTCACTATTGTCTTGGCAAAAGTGTGTAAAGTTCTTAATGAAGATGATCCCTGGATTTGCTCATTTTGCATACGACAAGTCGGTTTCATTCATTAGAACTTCAAGCAAATGGATTGATTTCATGTTCCACAAGGTCATCCTATTTCTAAGGTACTTAATAAGCAACTAAATCTTTAATGAAAAAATAAGTCTTGAATGTGGATTTACACCAAAGAATTCTTGTTGATGAAAACTAAAAAAACTGAAATGTTTGGTTGTTGGCTAATACAAAATGGTACCTAATATGAAGTTGTCCCAGTTGTATAAATGACAGTATGATCGCTGTTGAATAATATATTTTTTGTGAAAATGTGTACCATAGGAATGGGAAGAATGCCGAGTTGAATATTGCCTTTTAATTCAAGAAAATGTTTGGGCTTCTGTTATAACAGAATGGATGCTATTGCTGTTTTCTTTAGTTGTATAAAGAATTTATCAAATTGGTAAAATGTAATACTTATTGTATTTTCTTGTTGACAGTTCTGCATTTATATTTCCTTTTGCAGTTCACAGCAAATTTGGGCCTCTGCATTATTGCATAGATCATCACAATGATGTTAATTGTACCCCCACACAAATAGTAACACCACTGAAATGGAAGTCTGCTGCAGCTATGTGTGTGAAGCATAGTGGTCCAATGTACGTGTGCCTGGGTCAGAGTAAAGCCTTTTTAAATGTATTTCTCTGTGATATGAGGAACCTTTTAAACTGGTGGCAATGTGGCAGCTCTTGGTGGCAAAGGCTATCGTGCACCTGTCTGTTTCATGTATGATTAAATTATGATAAAGTTTGTCTTTTGTTTCTCTGCCCCATATAGTAATGGTAGACTAAATTTTTGGCATATACTTAATAATAACAGATATAACATTCACATACTTGGAAGCATATATGATATTCATAAAAAACAAAGCTTTCTGTGATATTCAATATGATCAGTTTTGATATTCTGGAATTAATATTGCACTTTATAAGCAGCATTTTGAAAACATTACTTGTGTCATGCAATTGTTAAGCACTATGCACAAAGACAGTTATTTTGTAAGTGGAAGTAATTGTCCAAAACTCTATTGAAATATTAAATTAAAGGTTTGAACAAAATATGTTTATGACTTAAAGAGAGCAAAATAAATTAATATACAGTGTAAAAATCAACAACTCTTATGAGCTCGATTTTCATTCCTTTGCACCAGATATCGGCAACCCAGAATCCGTGAAGAGCCACTTTCCTCTACCTTGGCAGAAAAAAACTGCTTCAGGAGC
>NW_028234406.1:19957264-19959764 GCF_977035675.1 Penaeus japonicus | reverse complement strand
CCATACTGGGCCTTTTGTCCCCACGGCTACGATATTTATGTCTCGCTGTAGCCTGAGTTCCGTTTGGTGGACGACTCGGAAGTGTGGGTTGGGTTTTTCTAACATGTACTGATACTTTCGCTTAGATTCCCCCCCTCCTATTAGAATTATTGGATATTATTTTTAGGTTTTGTTCAGCAGTGATGATCCTTCCCTTGGACATATATGCTTCATAAGCTACAGATTGTAGTTGATTATCATGTATAATATCCTCATTTAGATTTAGCAGTGATGTGATTTTTTTTCTGTTGTGTTGATCCTAGTTTCTTGTACTGTATTTAAATATTGACTATTAATGACAAAATCATTTTCTTAAGCATTGGTAGTTATATCTAGTTGTTGATAAACCAAGATTTAGATTTATGGCACCATCACTTTCAGTTTTCTATCTGTTAGCTTTGGAATATTTTTGCTGATATTGATTATATTGTGATATATAATATATTTTTTTTCATTCCCAATACTTTGTCTATGAATTTTGCATACAACCTATGCAAAACATACTAGCTACCTCACCTTAGAAAGTGGTTTAGCCCAGTGCTCATTAATATTTGTTCCAACCAAACGAAGGGCAGGAGGTGAAATGTACTCCTGTAATTTGTCCTAGAGTTTTTTTTTTAACAGCTATCCCCCCCCCCCCCCCCCCCCCCCCCCCCCCCCCCCCCCCCCCCCCCCCCCCCCCCCCCCCCCCCCCCCCCCCCCCCCCCCCCCCCAATAATAAATTTCTTTGCAAAAGTAGTGTATTTCTTCTTCATTGCACCCATAAACATGGGTTTTGGTACTGCTTTCTGCATAGGCTTGTTGAGCTCTTCAAAAAATGTTGTATAGTTTGGTGTAAGATGGTTTCGAGCAAGTAAGTAAAACTTTTCTTTAATACTGTGGTAAATACACAGCTTAATTGTCCACCTGACTTACCAGAAGGTGGTTTGTTGTGGTCTTACATGGATGACCAGGAGGTGGTTTCCCAGGTGGAGTGACACTGATGAGCCTTCCTGATGTTTGTCTCAGACTGACAATCAGTTTACAGTTTCTTTTTGAGCGACATTTGCTTCATTCAATGCAAGAATTTAGGTCCTCTCCTTTGCTGAAAGGTTATGTGGATCCATGGTTGGGGGGGCGATCATGCAATATGCAGTAACATCACCATAGACGAGTGGTGAACTAAATCTATTACAGGGTTCTCTGAGGGGAGATGGCTAGCTTTTATTGTGTAAATGTATTGTAGTTAATTTGTATTTTCAAATGATGTAGGCATGATGAGTGAGCTGAATGTACTACAATTTTGGATGTAAACAGTTTCAGTAAGTCAGAAGTTCTAAAACATTTTAATGTATGGATTCATTTTTTGATTATCATTGCCATGTTATTCATAGCAACATAAACCTCTCCTGTATTAATGGAAGATAAGAAGTATATTGTTTTTTGTAGTCAGCAACATCCATTGTGGTGAAGTGGTAACCTTGTTTTGGATCTTAAAGTGCTAGGCTGTTCACTTCTTGTGTTGTTTGTCACTTGTATTTGATGACTTGAAGATTTAGGGGAATTGTTTTTTAGAGTTATTGGTAATTTATAGCCTTCTGTTGATAGATGATATATAATGAATATGAGGGTTTGAATTTGTGTCTGTGTGTGTGAGAGGTGTTGTGTTGTGTTGTATGGTAGGGTGTGGATTTTCTTAACTAGTTGTTAATGGTAGCGATAACTAAGTGTAGGGAACCTGCTGGCTATATTTAAATTATCATAATTTCTGACACAACATTTTCTGGAATACTGTTCTATTCATCAATATTCCTATTTGAAAATATACTTCTTTACATCCTTGTCATGTTTTATTCACAACTTATTACTATGACCTCTTATTCCTCTTCTATTGAAAATAACAATATTCCTTGTCAAACTTCACTGTTCCTATCACATAATTGTAAAGCATACTCATGTCATCCTGTTTTCTTCTTTCTTCTAATGTAATTTTTAAATTTCTTCAGTCTGTCTTTGTAGGTCAGTTCCTTTTGAGTTAAAGCCCATATAGGGGCCTCTTGTTGAACTCATTCCAATTAACATTCCTTAACCCATTGATAGCGGATGGCATGATTTGCTGTCAAGGCAGCATAGGTCTGAAACGCAGATGGCTCTGTGCCATACAACATAAACCTGCCATATGACTGTATACATATTTTATTAATACCGCGGCCAATAGGTTAAATGTGATTTCCAAACTACTGCAGCATATTTTAGAGTAAGGCTTGTGATATGCATGCATGTGTGCATATTATGGGTAACTTGGCCAACATATGAATGTGTGGACCTTCTCTGTATTTTGTTCATTTAGAATTTTATTATGAGATTTAATTAGAAGAAAAAAAACTAATAATGTATCTATTAAACCTTTCAGGACCATCCCTGGAGGCAGGTGGCTGCGTGTGGTGTGTGGCCTGTGGATGAGGACCATCATGTCCGGTGC
>NW_028234406.1:19944764-19949764 GCF_977035675.1 Penaeus japonicus | reverse complement strand
CAGATTTGCATTGTAGCTGCTCCATGTTGTATGCATAAAGAATATTTATTCAAATGATAATGGAGATTGAAAATTTTCATAACATGCTTGACAGTTACACAATATCTCTTGCTTATGACATTCACTTTTTTTGCACAGAGGATCGTCCGCTTGCTATCTCGATAGTAATTTAATGATTTTGTGTGACTTTCTCATTGGTTTTGTTTTATTTATTTATTTTTTAAAATTTGGATGTTGATTTTGATATTTCAATTTACTGCACCTAGATTTCAAAATTTTGCCACAGTGAGGAAGTTACATAGTGGAAGACCCTGTTGGCAAATAACCATATGATGCTTTTACTAACTCATAAGATACTGGCCTTTATTGCTCATCAATTGCACTTTACTGTATCAAAACTGTGTAAGCAGAAAGAAAGTAATGAAAAGGAACAATGAACATTATTTTTATGTTTCAAGATTATCTGTTGTTATTACTTTGCGTGGCTGTTTGTTTTGCTTTGTTTTGAGAACCATGTCAAAGGAGTTAATAATGAAAGGGAAAATTAAAACACTTGAATACATGGAACTGTTGATTTGATGTTCAAAAAAATTAATTCATTATCTCTGTATGTGCATGTTGTGTTACAAATGCTTTCTAAAGCTTGGATTGGGATCATGGCTTAAATATTCAACAGAAGTCATATTAGCTCACATTGTTTTAAAACATCTGCATTAGAGAAACTTTGCCACTTTGTCTTGGAATGACAGATGTTGCAATTGACATATGCATTGTCATATATTGTCTAAAGATGTCAGAATATGAGCTGTTTGCTCATTTATTTCTTGCAGAATATAGTCATGAAAAGCTGTACTCTACACCTACTTTATATAATATTTTGATAATGCAGCTATTTTAATGTAATCCTACTAATCATTATGACCTTTGATTATTGAGTATTCATGTTGGTGACTTTGGAAATGTATTGTGAAATATAACTTGACATTTCCTGAATTTGGAATATGATATGATTGTGATGAATAAAGAGGCTTAAGTTAGTGAAAGAAACTATTTTGCTAGAAGCTGCTTAGGAACTGTTCAATATACTTGTCATTTATTTTTTGTGATACATACATGTATCTATATAATGTATCTTTTTATTTTTTCTTCAATCTTTTATGCAAGAGTAGAATTCCATTATCTTTCCAGTTAGTAAAGGGAGCATATCATGAAAGAGTTATTCTTCAACATTTGCATGCTTTTATTTTATTATCATTAATGTTTTACCAAAACTCCTTATTAAAAATCCTTTATGATCTTTCAAGGTTGTGGACCGTTTTCCTGACCTTCCTTCCCCTTTCCTAATGCAGGATGGGGACAGCGAGGGTGACAGTGGGTTCGTGACACCAGACAGCACCACCAAAGAGAGGGAGTCACGCTTCGTAGAGGGCCAGGATGTACTCTCGCATGGAAAGGACGGCCTGTATTATCTAGGAACTATAGTTGTGGTGAGGAGCTACCAACCTGTCTCTTTCTTTCACCTTCTCTCCTTCTACTGGTCTTTTTTTTTTTTTCTTAGAATGAATCTTGCATTAACTTGGGATTTTTTTCCTTCTCAAGTTTAAGAAATGGCATAGATGTTTTTCCCCCCACCATCACCACAATATCACTGTATATATTCCATTATACTCTTTCACATATGTTATGGGTTCTTCCTTTTTTCTATCTGAATTTGGGATTCTTTAATAACCGTAATGTACATCTGTTTATAGAATGATAGTTAGTGTCTTTATTAGTGGGTTACCGAGGACTAATTGGCGTAGTGGTAAAGAATGGGCTCTGGACTTGATTCACAGCAAAGTCCCCTTACAGGTTGATAGTGAAAATGAGCGTTGCCTGGTGCAGTTTGAGGACAGCACGGCCCACTGGTCCCTCTACAAAGACCTCACCAAGCTGAAACTGCCTGAGTCTGATGATCTCTGTGTTATATGCAAGTCTTCCAAAAGCTGGGATACAAATGAAATTGTTTTGTGTCACATATGTGAGCAAGGCTACCATCAAGATTGTCTCCAGGTACAGGATTAATCTGTCTTGTTCTCTTTAGTAAAATGTTATGACTCAAAAACTACCTTAAACTTTATTTTACTTGGTCTGTGTTATTGCTTAGAAGTGACTTCTTTTTTACAGCCAAGGATAGGGAAAGAATATTGTGAGCCTGATAGCCAGTGGGAGTGTCCGAGGTGTGCAGGCCACTCAGCCATGGAGAAAGAAGAACGGAAAAAATCAAGGGAGAATTCTCCGCGCAAGCAGCGACCACGGCCACAGCAGCAACAGCCTGAGAATACTAAATTAGACCTGCCATATGATGTAAATAAGACAGGATTTAGTAGCATATCATGAATAAAATAGTAATTTCCTTTGAAGTAGTATTGTTCTTAAGCCTTACATCTTTTGATGTTTGAACATTGCTATTATTGGGAATTTTATATATTAGAGGTTTAGAATTTCAAAATATTTTACTAACTAGACAGAAGAAAATATCTAAATGTGTTGATGATGTCCACTAATATGTTCCAAAACATTTGACAGATTAACAGCTTAACATGGGACCAAGGTCACAAAAGCAACAGAGAGCAGACATACTGCTATTGCGGTGGTCCAGGAGAATGGTATAACCGTATGCTTCAGTGCCAACGATGTAAACAGTGGTTCCATGAAGCCTGTGTTGATTGTCTACATCTGTCCCTGTTATATGGTGATAGGTAGGTACTATTACGATAATTATTTTTGTTGATATCCATTTATGCATATGTATATTAGATAAATTTTCATATCCCCTCTCCCTTCATCATTGCTCTTAACTGAACTTACTTTCCTCTGTATGTTCCTCTTCCTCTTTTTCCCTTTGTTCTTCCTCCTCCTCCTCCGCCTCCTTCTTCTCCTTCTCCTTCTTCTCCTCCTTCTTCTCCTTCTCCTTCTCCTTCTTCTCCTTCTCCTTCTCCTTCTTCTTCTCCTTCTCCTTCTCCTTCTCCTTCTCCTCCTTCTCCTTCTCCTTCTTCTCCTTCTCCTTCTCCTTCTTCTCCTTCTCCTTCTCCTTCTTCTCCTTCTCCTTCTCCTTCTCCTTCTCCTCCTTCTCCTTCTCCTTCTCCTTCTCCTTCTTCTCCTTCTCCTTCTTCTCCTTCTCCTTCTCCTTCTCCTTCTTCTTCTTCTCCTTCCTTCTCCTCTCCTTCTCCTCTCTCCTCCTCCTTCCTCCTCCTCCTCCTCCTCCCTCCTCCTCCTCCTCCTCCTCCTCCTCCTCCTCCTCCTCCTCCTCCTCCTCCTCCTCCTCCTCCTCCTCCTCCTCCTCCTCCTCCTCCTCCTCCTCCTCCTCCTCCTCCTTTTTCTTTTCCTCCTCCATCTTTTCTACCTTTACTTGTTCTCTTCCTTTTCCTACTTTTCCCTCATCTTCCTCTTCCTTTTATTCCTCATTCTTCTCCTCTTTTTCTCCTCTTATCCTTCCTCCCCCTTCTTCTTCCTCTGTTTTCCTCCTCCAAGCACACAAATATATTAAATTCTCTTGTGATGGAAATTTTTATTCAGTACCAGTTTATTATGTTTCGTGTTCCTTGCTCATTTTACGTATTCTCTTATTACAGGTTTTACGTTTTTGTATGTGCTTTGTGCAATGAGGGAACAGAATTCCTTCATAGATTAGATGTGAAGTGGGTAGATGTTGTACATCTATCAATATTTAATCTAACCTTGCAAGATTCTAAAACATACTTTGAGTACGAGGACACCATCACACAATGGATTAATGACAACTGGGAGTTGTTGCAAGCACCGCTAGGGGTAAGTGTTTACTATTTTTTTACCCACTTTCTCTCGCTCATTCTCTCATTCCTTTTTCTTTGGTCTCAGATCTTTCTCATTCTTCTTCTTCTTCTGTTTTATTAATAGATTTCCTCTCTGCTACCAACCTGCTTTCAAAATTCTTTAAGTTCAAGTAATTTTCTTCTTGTTCATTCTAATCATCTTTTTTCCCTCCCATTCCTCTCCCTGCTTGTCTCATCAACTTTGGAGTGCCATTCTCCTTTTTTCCACGCTGATTGTTTTTCCCTTCTGAAAGTCCTGTTCTTTAAAATCAAAATACACAAAGCAATTTGTTAATTAGATGACTTGACTCGTAAATACTAGTCATATGTTTATTTTTTATCACTGTTAATTTCATGAACTGTAACCAAACAGTTTCAACAATTTTCCTAATTTCAGCTTCAAAACATTCGAGTTAGTGAGCGGAAACATGAAGTATTAAGAGTTCTCGAAGGAAACAGACCAAGGTTTGTAAGCAACTGTAGATAATACAATTAAATGTGTGAGGTTCCTCTATGGTAACTTTGCATCTCCTATATAGATATAAGTGTATTATTGATATGTAAAGGGAAGGAAATAAGTGAATATTTCAGGAAGCTTTATGTATGTATATCTGGAAGTTCAAAGCATATTCCTGTGAGGGGATATTTTTCTTTGAGGAGCTATGAATCAGGATATCTGTATGTTTGTATTTCAATTACCTTTAGAACTGGAGATGCAAGCTGGTGAATTCATTGCTTAGGACCCAGTAAAATGTAGTGTCAAATGATGAATTTAGTGGTTGAGTAGTATTAGTTGTTAAAAAAACACCCTTCCAGCAGACTGAATGAAACTGGATGTAAGAGACAGACATGGCATGCATAAAATGTATCTAACCATAGATGTCTGTGTTTGTGTGTCATTTGTTTGAGATACAGTACTGTGTGTTGGTATTTTGATCATTTTGAGAACTAAACAGTACATGAAGTTAGCCTAAGAAGTTTGCCAATCCTGAACAGCTATATTTTAAATTGGCATTGCATTAGGAATATTATTGATGATGATGGTGATAATGATATTAGTGATAATAGGTATTGATGAGTCTGTAAAGGATATTTTTTTATACACAAAAGAAAGAAATGTTAATTTGTTTCTGAGTAAGTGCATGTGGAAGATTGTGTTGGGAAAAC
>NW_028234406.1:19932264-19942264 GCF_977035675.1 Penaeus japonicus | reverse complement strand
CTTATTTTTTAACCCTTTCACTGTGGTGAACCCTTGATACCGATTAGAAACATTTTTGTAATAATTTGACAGTGCCACTGTAGAGTATATATACATCGACTGTTCATGTCTGCCGAGAGGTGTTGAAACTGCTTCATATCAGCTGCCATCATGTCGGATGTCAACAATTTGGTATTTAACGTTTTGTGCGTAAGTTGTTGCATTAAAAAAAAAATCACTGGTATTTTCTGTATTTTGACTACACAAAATATGACAGAATATGTCTATTCATATATCCATATTATATAAATAACTTTTTATATATGTCACCCTGAAATATTGCCGAGATAAAGATTATCTTTTTCTTCTGTTTTCTCTTACTTTTGATGTGCTGTTTTAGTTTACTACTTTTGATGTGCTGTTTTAGTTTACTCTTGCACACAGGCAGTTAGAGGCAAGTTTGATTTTGATTTTGATTTTTTTTTTTTCTCTCTCTTTTTTTCTTTATTTCTTTTTTTTTCTTCTTGCTTGTGACAAATATTGAACAGATACATCAGTCTAAAAACAGATGTTAAACACCAGAGGCATTTTTTAAGTGTTACTGCACACTATGATTAGAATTTCTCTTACAAACTAACATGGTCTACCAGGTCTACCTGCTTTTTGAACATTTTATGAATTATTTATGAATAAATACACACCGCTGTAAGCCCCTCTACCATCTTCAGAATGCCAGAACATAGTTGGTACAGCAGTGAAACATATATGATAGTAATAAAAAAATAGGGAATTGAAAAGCTGTCTTTTTTAGTGGTGTAATATCCTGCTGCAGTGGAAGGGTTAATCACTGTCCATTACTATGAATTGATTTGTAGTTGAATGAATTGTTATTTTTATTACTTTATTGTTTTCTCTCTTTTTCATTCTCCCCTTTACTTACTAGTTACATTTCTGTTTTGATTTTTACCTTAAAGTTGTCTTGAAATCCTAAAGATTTTTAAAAATGCAAAGTGAAGCAACATTTATTTACTGCATTATTTTTTAGTTATTTTTTATTCTGTGTATGCCTGTAACCGGGTGATTAATTTTGTCATAATTCCACAGGGCAAAGGTTTGCGTCCAGTGACCAAGTCAGGCCTTGGGATCACCACCCCAAACTCTATCACTCCAGGAGACACGAGTGGTGATGAAACTTCCTCGCACGGCACTCTTGATTCCTTCATTCCTCCTCCATCCAACTTTGAGGGCCAGAATAATCCCTTCCTGAACCTCGACTCCCTCAGTTATGGCATGCCTGTCATCAGACCCCTAAAGCGAAAATTAAATGAGAGCGACATCCGCATCGGCAAAAATGGGGAGGTGAAACGGAGACGCTTCCGCAAAAAGTGTGACAAGGCGAAGTTAATGTTCCTACTACAGAATGGCACCATCAATATGAATGGTGGGAATGACATCAGGTTGAATGGCACCAACAGCATAAAGAACTGTGTGGACTATGCACTAAGTGGCAGACTGAATTCCAGCAACAAGATGGAGGACGGTAGTGAAGGAGGTGAGGATGCCAAAGTGGGTGACACTGGTTTCTCCTATAGTGACCTCAAGTCGACAGTAAATAATTACTTCGGAGCTGCAAACAGAATAGCGAATGGTGAAAAGTTCCATGTGTTAGCGAGGAGAGTAAGTCTTGAAGAGAAAGTCCAGTACCTCATAGAATGGGACTGTCCAAGTTCCTCCTAGGCCAAGGTGTAAAGCCTTGTCTTTATTCTTCATCCATCTAGACTCTAGCGGCAATGAAACATTTCCTGTGTTTCGTTGGTGTTTCAACTCTTGTGATATTACTCTTGAGTCTGAAGTGCTGCCTCACCGCTGCAGTCAAAGTGGATGAAGGATTTAGTCATTTTGTTGAGCCATTAGTTGTAGTATGAAGGTTTATTCTTGCAAAGTCATTTTAGATATGCAGAGCAAGAAGGTGGAGTCAGTTGTGAATGCAAGACTTGCATAAGGCACCAACCCTATAACCACATTAAGACTGTGTTCATCATACACTGCCAGAATGAACGATACAGCGTGCGCGAGGTTTGTGTCATGCAGTGAACAACCTCAGTTTCTTTTAAGTTTTGTGATATGGTTGCTTTGGGAGAACAGGGAAGATGGAGCAAAATATTTTTGAATGTTTCAAGTTCTCAAGAACTATGGTAGTGGAAAAAGTGCGGGAAGTGAGAACATTTAAAATACCTGTGTCTTGTGGACGTGACCAGTGATATTGAGAGAGTTACTGGAGCTACCCTTAGCAACCACATACAAACATTTGTACTATTTGTTTAGTCATGTACATAAGTCGTGTATTTGTTTTATGGTTACAATTATCTGGTGAAATAAACTTCAGACTTGTGTTCGTGTATGACTGAGGGTGAGTGATTCCAAAAGAAGAAACAGAAGGACACTTACGATAAGGCACTTGGAAGTTGTTCAAGATGAGGCTGAGTGTCTGCCTCCTGTTGAGGATGTAAGTTTGAGTGGCTCATTAACTTATTATTATTATCATTTTGACCATTATTATTATTTTTTTATTGATATTTTTGTTATTGTCATTATTATTGTTTTTAGAACTATTTTATTATCATTACTATTATTTCTAAATTTATTATTACAGTATTTTAAATAATTTGTTATTGTTCAGTATTATTATTATCATTAGTTTTTATTGTTTTTAATGCTTCTTTTGTTACCACCATCATCATTATTATTTTTTTCTTAATGTTAATTAATCTACAGTTTTCATTCATATTGTAAATATGATTATAATTATAATTATGATGTTTGTCGTAATTATTATTATAGTGATAGTAATGAGTATATATATAATTTTTTATAATTGGTATTAGTATCAGTATTATCGTGATTATCTTCATTAACTTCAGTTTGATATTTTTCTTAATTAATATTTTTGCATTTTCCATTTTTATCATTATGATTATTGTATTTATGCATGAGAAGCCATGCTGTGTGTATCCACATGGACGCATTTGTAACTCGTTTTGTTGCCAAAGATAGCCAACAGAGTGTGGGGCATGCAGTAGGAGGAGGTTCAGGTTATAAACAAAGATTTGCATAGTCAAGAGTATTGTCTTGGTCCTCTTTTGTTGATTATTGAATTCATCAGTCAGTCCTTTGTGGCGAGGGAGGGCTTATAGAGGTTTTAGGAAGATGTGATATGTTCTTTCTCTCACATTTATTTTTTTTATTTTTTTATTATTATTATTTTTTTTTTGGATTATTCAGTTTATGGGGTTTAACCTGATGCTTCAATCCCTACTGCTTGCCCTTTAACTTTCACTGCCACTATTCCATCGTGCTCAACTTGTAAGATGTTTCAAGCATTGCAGTGTGTGACATTCCAAGAGTCAGAAATCTGTCTGAGACATGTTTCAGCATTGTACCATTTACTGCCATTGACTATAGATGCTAGAGTACCTTATTTCTGTCCTCTTTGTATACATACCTATTGATGACAGTACAAAACGTTATCATGCATCAATCTTCCGTGACATGTACTAAGTGAAAGTAATGCAGAACAAAAATTGATTTTTAACATGGCACTTGTAACAGTTGTTGAGAGATGTTGCCTAGTTGATAGTTTTCAGTATTTGATGACAGATACATCAGGAAATTTTGACCCACATTATTTTCATAAATTAAGCCTGTCCATGTCAAGAAGATAGTTGTTTTTATTATTTTTTATTATTATTATTATCATCATTATTATTTTGAATGGTGCTTGAGAATTGTCGTTGACTATTTGTTATAGAAAATGGTGAAAAAAAATCTTCAAAAATAATTTTCTTGATCGTTTGGCGTATGCACCGACGCTAAATTCTTTGGAGAACTCACAGCTTTCCTTTGTACAATGTTTCTTCTGATTAGTAGTTTTGAATTGGTATATGTATTAGCTCTTACTTTTTGTTTTTGTGATGTGCACTCAGTTACAAGGCAGATGCCATTTCTTTACTTATGTCCCATTTTCATTTTATTTGTTTATATTCCTTGAATTTCGATTCAATTTTCAAGCTAGACTTTTGTGTTAATGTAAAGTGCCCCACTGCTGACTTCGTTCCCACAATCTCAGGTTTGATGCAAGTTAATGCTATTCTTATATACCCACTTAATTCCCAACTTCGCCATACGATTACATGAATTTCTTTCAAGACTTTTTTGTTGTTTTTTTCTCTCACAGCATTGTTGAAACACTGATTTGAAAGAATTGTCCATTCCTTCTCTCTCTTTTGGGCTCATCTGCCAATAATATCAACTTGAAACACTGCCATAAATGTTTTTTTCCCCCACATTTCTTGTTTATTGTCATGTTGCCTCATTATATAATCATTTTTTCATCATTATTCTAATTTTTATTTTATTTTCTTGTCTTCTTTTACTAATCCCATAATTATCCCCCGGAAGCAGGGTTGCACTGAGCTAAATACTTGAAGTACTGAGGAGATTGAGGTATAGTGTAGGAACAATGTTTTCTCCTGCAGTATTAAAGTCTCGAGTGGTTGCTCTGAAACATGTCAAATTTCTTGTTGCTAAGACAGATCCAATTTTTGTAGAAAGATGAGATTATAACAAAACCATTATACCTCAGATCTGCCAAGATAATCGTAGACAGATAGGTTTGACCATCAGTACCATTTCCCTGACTTGTCTTATTTAGCTCGTCTGGTAGTCTAGTCATTTTTTAGTTTCGCAAGTCAGCACAGGCAATAGACATGGAATGACCCACCTAAGTTGTCTTGTATCTTTTTTTTTCAGTTAATAATGACCATTGTATTTATTTATTTTTATTTTTATATTGACCATGAGGGTGTTTGTGTAACTTGAGTACATGCACATTTCCAAGATAATGCAAGATGTGTACTCATTTCTCTTCACTGGAAAGGTTATTAGTAATCAGTTGTTGTGCACTTTTTGTAGAATTGCTTTGTCCCTTGATGATTTAGCAGTTTTATTATTATCATCATCATTTGTCCTTTTCATTTTTGCAAACTTTTAATGACATTTTTAAAGTTCATATTCCTGATTGTTTTCATTCCTTTTATATATATTAACGCAAGTGAAGTCAGTCATATCGTAATCATGTGCACCAAGCTACACTGGTGCTGGAGGGAGGGAGCATGTGAAGGTAAAAGAGAAAGAGAAACCCTGTGTACCAACAAGGTGCATAACCAATAAAATGAATACTGTGTTGATGCGAATTTTCCCCATAGGTTTTAATTGGAATGACACTGTGCTTGACGCGAAGGGGCTTGGCTTCGGCGCTGAACCCCAGTCTGTCTTACAGGGAACCAGATCCTCAAATTCTCCTAGTTTTTTTCTACTAGTCCATATTTTTCCCTGTATGCAAGTGAATCACTATTATGATTATTATTATTATTATTATTTATTTATTTTTTTTTTTTTATAAATTCTTAACAGTCACAATTTTATTTGCCCGTGTGAGCTTTGTATCCTCCTCTTTTATAATGTAATTTGCCATTAGTACCAGTCTTCACAATATTTTGAAATTGTGATAAGTGGCATCTGTATCCAGGAAGCATATCTTGTTCCTTTTTTTTTATTTTTTTTTCTGTTGTATGTATAGTCTTGTGGTAAAGTTTGATGTTATGAAATGAATGAATGTCTTATCCAAGTCAAAGATTTTTTTTCTTTTGATCTTGTATTTGCTTTCATTTATTAAATATATATGATATTTTTAGAATGAAAGATGCATATAGAAAATAAGTGTATTGACATTCAATATTAAGGTTGGACAAAATTGTATTCAGGAATTGTATAGAGAGAAATCAAATAAGTTGATTTGTATTTTCAAGAAAGTTGGTGTTGAAAATTTATATTTGTTTCAAGAAAGGGATGTGTATACAGTATATATGGCTGGCACGATAGTTGTGTAGTAAGACTTTACCATGATTTGTCATTGTTATATATATATACACACATTTGGTCTCATGGTGCCCAAGCCTGAACTGTGGTCTGTTTGATAAAGAGGGTTTGCATCATCTCTACCCACTAAGAAGATACCTTATGTTTTTATACTGATAGATTTGATGACTGGCTCATCACTGATATCTAAACATTTTCATATCCCAAAAATATTTGACAGGCAAATATTTTATTTTTCCTCACATACATTTCAGCATAGTTTGGATGGTAGTTGTGACGATTTTAAATGCACATATTTTTAGAATGTGTGTTCCTTTTCTGCTTCTCTGACTGCATAACCATAGCACAGAAACAAATGCTCAGGGTACCGAGAGATGCGGCTTTTCCCCCCCGCTTCCCATAATAACTTTACCATGTTGGTAAGTATTGGACTGTCAGAGTGGGAGTTTATCTCCAGATGTAAGATTGTATTTTCACTTGTGATGGCTAGGCAGCACATGGTCGTTTTTATTATCACATCCTGTAGGGGTTTGTCCCAATAGTACAAATTGCTTCCTGTACGAACTGGGAATTATGTCGTTTCGTTTTAGATCTGTTATAAAGAAATGTTAACTCCGAATTAAAAGACTATGTTTGAGTTTAACAAATTGTTGTTTTTGAATTTTTATGTCTGGAAACTGAAAACTCCAAGATTGGGTTCCATGTAGTAGATTATGAATAAAAAACTGATTTTCATATTGCTTGTTTATCTTATCCAAAAATATTTGAAATACAAGAATGAATATCAAAACATAAGTTGAACTGAAAACTCAAATTAAACATTTATTAGTTTCATTTCATATAACTGACTGTAACCATAGACAATGGATTTCGCTAAGGAACTTAAGCCTAGTGTTTGATGAGGTTTACCTGTCATGGAATATGGTTGTACTATGTCAATGAATATTGCAAAATTATTATTTTGAGCATCCTCACACAAATAATTCCATTAATGATAAAAATAACTTTTCATTAGACCTACTATTACTTCCATTACAGGATATGGGAAGAAAGCTTATATAGAAGTTTATCCCCATTCACTTTTGTCTACCTGGTCTTTGTAAAGTTGCTGTTGAAATATACATAAGAATGTGACTGCTGTCCAGACTGAACTTGTGAAGTAAATGTTTCTATGCGGGAAAAGTGAAGATAGAGAAATGTCAAATATCAACAAGACCATCTCAAAATAAATTAGAAATTATGATTGTTTTTCATAAGTAATTCTCCTGTGGGATAGCTATATAATGTTAATTTTCTACTATTTGTATAAATGATAGTGACTTAATTCGGTTGATTTACATCGCTACTACTATCTAATGATATCCCCGATATGTTCAGCGTGACACAAAAGGTTAAACATTGTACACAAACGACTAAGGTCAAGTACTGGATAGTAATATAAATTTTCACACCATTATATAACAAATTGGCTTGGCCGGCAGAATGTAGAAGTAGGGAAAACAAAGGATATACTGAATATTGATATCGTGACGAGTTCTGATTTATTTATTTTTTGCTTTAGTTGAATTCAAGTCTTCGTAGATTATAGTTACCACCTAGAGGCTTTCAGTGCCGAAAACTACTACTCAAAGAAGAATTTCTCCAAGAGCATCGACGAAAATACTATTTTGGGATTCAAATGAAATCTTATTGAATTGCCATTTAGTTTTTATTGATTTGGAAACCATTAATTAAAATTTGCTTATTAACTGAAAAGGGCTCATTAAGCTGAGATTCGTTAACTGCGCACCTGAACACAAAAGGATTACGTTTCTTATGGCTAATTCAGCCACGGCACAAACACAAAAGGATTATATTTCTTATGGTTAATTCAGCCACGGTGCCGACGAGACAAACTTATAATAGAATGTTGTCTAGAGCAACTGCATCACGAAAAGAAGACCGTCTGGCTATAAACTGTCGAAAGAGAGGGTTACATTGCTTGCTTATTAAAAAGAGATATGTTATTACTAATGGCTTGGAAAACCACTTTTGACTACGGCAATCTTGCGTGAGTGATTTGTTGTTAACTCTTTCCCAGAAATGCGCAAGCACCTGGTATTGTAAAGACAAAAATTATTTGGCTTTTAAGATGTTGCTAGTCAATGATAATACAAACTGGAATTTGAAAGTTTGTGCCCTGACGTTTATGTTCTTTATGTATTAGTCAACACCACTTCGTTTATACTACACATGCACACACACACACACACACACACACACGCACACACACACACACTCTCTCTCTCTCTCTCTCTCTCTCTCTCTCTCTCTCTCTCTCTCTCTCTCTCTCTCTCTCTCTCTCTCTCTCTCTCTCTCTCTCTCTCTCTCTCTCTCTCTCTCTCTCTCTCTCTCTCTCTCTCTCTCTCTCTCTCTCTCTCTCTCTCTCTCTCTCTCTCTCTCTCTCCCTCCCCCCCTCTCTCTTCGTGCAGTGTTAGCCAACACAGAAAGCTTATCATTCTTGTTATTCTGCAGTTGCTAAACAAGACAGATGGAGAAGATAAGTCCACTAGTGAAGACTACTGAAAAAGCACATTTCTTCACGTCATCTACAACACAGGCCAGACCAGAAATGAAGTATTTTCAGTACAATGAATCTTGCTTGGTCGAAAGGTCACCCTACTGCTGGTCACTCATTCCAAGGGTTCAGTGAAACTAAAAACACAGTGGTTGCCAGTAATGACCGTAGATGTTGGAGCGGCATAATGATAGAAATAAATACAAAATCAATCACTCAACGACAAATGAAATTGTTTACTTGGCGCACCAGTTGCATTTCGATGAAGTGGACGAAGAGGATGTCGAGGACTGGCTAGAATCGCATAGTGTTCCCCTGGCCAAGAAGAACTAATGGAACTCATGCAGGCCATGGATGCATACTAAAGGGTTGACGATGAAATATAAGTGAGCGAAGAAAGGCAGCATGAACCCACCTATGAAAGACCATTTGCTTTAATTTGACAGTCTCAAAACTGACACATTTCCTGGTCGTATTCATTTGTGAAACGTGGAAAAATGACTTGTCATGCTGCAATGTGATTCTGCACACCAATGAATCGAGGAAGAAGCACGCTTTTGACACACACACATTCTCTCTCTCTCTCTCTCTCTCTCTCTCTCTCTCTCTCTCTCTCTCTCTCTCTCTCTCTCTCTCTCTCTCTCTCTCTCTCTCTCTCTCTCTCTCTCTCTCTCTCTCTCTCTGTAGTGTTAGCCAACACAGAGTCCTGTAGTTCAGTCGCTCTTCCGTTATGTTGGTCTCAAACCCGTTGCAGAGGGGAAAAGGCGCAGGAGTTGCATTGCCATGTGTTAAGTAAATGGCTTAATATAATGTATATATCAAGATGGCACCAGAATATACATTATCATGCAACTTGGAGGGGACAGGAAAGGGCTTATTATGAACTGTAATGCATAAATGCCCTAGTGGTAGTATTGCACATTATCCTTTAAATCCCTCCATCTTTTATAATTCGACGGTGCATGTGAACAAGATCAACGTTTCGTTATGTTGTACACATTTACCATTTTTTAAAGTAAATAACAGCTTTAATTATTGTAATTTGTACTTCTACCTCCCATCTATAAACTATATATAACCATCCTTCCCGAATATAACCATCATAATGTTTTCTTAATATTAATTGTGGGATTGTATTCGTGTCGGTAAATTCAGTTGTACATAATTCATGGGCAGTTCCTGCCCGTGCAATATGACCTTGGAAATTTAAGTTAGTTATGCAATTTTGCTTGTAAATTGTCGCATGATCATGAGGCTGTCATGGAAAGCTTTCGCAAGAGATCTTACTGTGTACTTACTTTTCAAGAATATAGAGATGTTATAACTCAGAATGCATCAAATGTTGCACATGCTATATCAACAGATGATGCAACAGTAACAGTTCCAGGAAAGAATTTTCCTCTCATCTCGGGCAGCAACAACAGCAGTAGCCCCTCGTTTCAGTTTACATGTGATGGCTAAGAATAATTTCCTAGAACATGAGCAACTTGTATAAGCATGATAACTAAATTCTGATTTGATGGTATA
>NW_028234406.1:19924764-19927264 GCF_977035675.1 Penaeus japonicus | reverse complement strand
TGAAGAAAAATAAGGGAAAAGGAAAAAAAAAGGAAGAGGAGGAAAAAAAAACAGAAAAATAATAAACAAAATAAAGAAGAGGAGGGGAGGGGGGCGAAAGAAAAGGAAGAAAAACAAGAGAGAAAGAAGAGAGATGGAGAGGAAAAAATGACAGATAAACCAAAAGAAAAACGATGACCACAGGAAGATGAAGATGAGGATAACAAAAAATGATGATAATGATAATAGTAAAGGAGAAAAGGGTGAGGTAAGGATGATAATGATGATTAAAATGATGTTGATGATGATGGTGATGATGATGATAATGATGATGATGATGAAGAAAGAAGAAGAAAAAAAAGAGATGATGAAGAAGAAGACGAAGAAGAAGAAAGAAATAGATGAAGAAGAAGAAGAAGAAGAAGAAAGAAATAGATGATGAAGAGGAAGAAGAAAGAAATAGATGAAGAAGAAGAAGAAGAAAGAAATAGATGAAGAAGAAGAAGAAGAAGAAAGAAATAGATGAAGAAGAAGAAGAAGAAAGAAATAGATGAAGAAGAAGAAGAAGAAAGAAATAGATGAAGAAGAAGAAGAAGAAAGAAATAGATGAAGAAGAAGAAGAAGAAGAAGAAAGAAATAGATGAAGAAGAAGAAGAAGAAGAAAGAAATAGATGAAGAAGAAGAAGAAGAAAGAAGACGAAGAAGAAGAAAGAAATAGATGAAGAAGAAAAAGAAGAAAGAAATAGATGAAGAAGAAGAAGAAGAAAGAAATAGATGAAGAAGAATAAGAAGAAAGAAATAGATGAATAATAATAATAATAATAATAAGAATAAGAATAAGAAGATAGCAATGAAAAGGATTTTGTCGAAGTAAAAGCGGCCCCTGCTGGAAAGTAATAGTAGAGGTATAAGGATCATTATAATAACAATGAAAAATTTAATAATAACAATAATAATATTGGCAATAATGATTATGATAGCACTGTTGATAGTATTGATAATGGTAATGACAATGCCGATGATAACATCAATAATTACGATACTAATAATGATAATGATATCGATAATGATATTGATAATAATGATGACAATAAAGATGACAAAACAATAATAACTATAGCAATATTATCAATGATAATGGTAACAGCAACAACAACAACAATAATGAAAATAATAATAGTAATAAAAATAATAATGATGATAATAATAATGAAAATGATAATGATAATCATGATAATGATGAGGATAATGATAACAATGATTATGATAATTAGGATGATAATGATGATGGTGATGATAAGGATATTATTATTCATAATGATGATAGTAATAATAATGAAAATGATAGTAATAATGATGGTGATAATGAAAATGAAAATCATACTGATAACAATGATAAAAAAGAAAATGATAAAGATGATAATAATAATGACAACAACAACAATAATAATAAGGATAATAACAACAAGACTAATAGTAATGAATATTATGATAATGATGATGATGATGATGATAATAATAATGACGATGATTTTATTGATAACAATGATAAGAATAGTAATCATAATAAATACAATGGTGGTGATATAATGATAATAACAATATCGATGATAGTAACAATGATAATGAATATGATGTTCATGATAATAATAATAATTATGATGATAATAACAACACTAGCAATGATTATAACAGTGGTAATAATACTGACGATAATGATTATAATGATAATAATGATAATGATAATAATAATAATGATAATAATAATGATAATAACAATAGTAATAATGATAAGATAAAGAAAGAAAAACAATGAAAAATAAAATAAACCCTAATAGCAACAACCATAAGAATAACAGCCATTAGAAAAAAAAACAAGAAAAAAAAAATAAAACCCGCCCTCTATTCGTCCATACGCGCCCATTTCCGCAAACCATGCCACCGCCATTACCGAGACGCCGAGAGGAATGCAAGACAGTAGCATCGGTGAGTAGCCACTCGTGTCAATCCCCTCGCCCGGGGCACAGAGCAGCAGCCTGGCTTGGCGTTCGTGGCGGCACCTGCAATCCTGCATGCAATCCGGTCACGTCAGCGTGCGTCTGAGAGAGGCGTTCGCGTAGCTTCGGCCGCCCGTGGTAACTTGTTGACCTTGGAAACGCGCCGCAGTGGATGTTGTCTGCTGCGCTTATCTCGACCCTTCCCCTTCCCCCCATCTCTCTCTCTATCACTCCCTTCCTCTCTTCCTCTTTATTTATCACTCTCTTCCTCTCTCTCTCTCTCTTTTTCCCTCTCTCTCTCTCTTTCTCTCTCTCTTCCTCTTTCTCTATCACTCCCTTCCTCTCTCTCTCTCTCTCTCTCATTCTCTTCCTCTCACTTTATATTTCATTCCCTCTTTTTTATTTACATGTCCTTCTCTCGTACTTTACTCTGGCTC
The DNA here is from genome assembly GCF_977035675.1 of Penaeus japonicus. NCBI lineage: Eukaryota > Metazoa > Arthropoda > Malacostraca > Decapoda > Penaeidae > Penaeus > Penaeus japonicus. The sequence continues at coordinate 19,924,851 of NW_028234406.1, read as the reverse complement.
TTTCTGTCTGTGTATCTGGCAGCTAGGCTGTCTGTCTGTTCATGTGCCTCTGACTGTCTGTATCTTTGTCTGTTAAGCAACGCACTG
>NW_028234406.1:19907264-19912264 GCF_977035675.1 Penaeus japonicus | reverse complement strand
TCATCATCATCATTACTATTATAGCTATCCTTATCATCATCATCATCATTATCCCTATTATTCTGTCCACTTAACTCTCTCTTATAACATACATACCAGTTGTATGATGGAACATTTAATGGCAAGGCTCTTTGGTTTCTTTGATCATTTCGTCAATATCCGCCGCTGCAGCTGTGCAATCTCCTTGCAATGACACCATCGACGTGAAACCCTCATATTCCCTTCCCGAAGTCGGTGCCGGGATGACTGCGCGAGGGTTTCATTTCTTCGCTTATTGTTCTTCTTCTCTTTCTGTCCATTTGCTTTTCTTTCCTTCTGTCTTTCCTTTCCGAATTTGTCCTCATGTCTTTCTTTTTCTTCTTATTTGTCTTTTTTTTCTTCTTCTTTATCGTTTTATCTTTCCTTCCCAATCGCCTTCCTTTTTCTATTCGAGTGCAAAAAAGTGTATTCTCTTTGGTCCAGCAGGCAAAGTGGATAATTATATCACAATTATGAAGGGGATGATAAATAGACTCCAGTGCCGCCATTGCGTACAGAAGGGCTATGGTAAACTACAAAGAAGGAATATAAGAGAGAAGTAAAAATATGATTTTTTTCCCTAAATGCACAAACAGGAAAACTTACCGAACAACAGATTCAAGAAAGAGGTCATCTTTCAAACTCGACGACCTAAGATAAACTATTACTCAACAAAGACTAGGAAAATAAAAATATCCAAGACACTTTGATACAAGGCGGGGACGGAGCATGCAAGCTGAACAGGGAAGATATATGTGCGCATCTTAAAAGAAAAAAAAAGAGCAATATATTATCTTTTTATCCGTGGCCTTGGCCTTTTGATTTATCCTAGGACCACTTCCCTCCTCCCCCTCCCCCCCTTTCATATTAGCCATGTAGTAACAACCTTCCACGCCCAGAGGAAACTGCCTCTAGGATGTGACACACGGATGTTCTTTTATGTATTCTGGTCACTATCCCCAACCCTTATATTTGCTGGTTCTAACTCGTAGTTATCTTGATTGGCTATTCTCATATTTATGTATGTATATATATATATATATATATATATATATATATATATATATATATATATATATATATATATATATATATATATATTCAAATTGTATTACTGGTTCTTTCTTATCCATTGCATTTTTTTCATCGTCTTCCTTTTGGGTTGTGTGTAAATAGATGGCATGTTTTTAACGCCGAGCTCTGTGTTCAGCCCCCTTAGTGGCATGGCTTTGTCCTCGTTCTGCCCTTGCTTTATCTACCCCTTCCCTTCTCTCCCCATGTCCAGCTCCTTTTTCTCCAGTCCCTGCCGCCTTGCTATTCCGAGTCCCAACCCCCTCTGGATTTTTCTTTTCCACACTCTCCGTAGCGCTGCCCCTCCGAGTCCTGTGTCCCTCGTCTTGGTTCTTGATTCTTTGTCTCTCTCTCTCTCTCTCTTTCTCTCTCTCTCTCTCTTTCTCTATCCTGCCCCCCGGCCATGATTCATTCTTCACGTTTTTCTTGCTTCTTCCACCGGCCCTTCAACATAAGCTCCACTTTTATCTTGCACTTTGTTGCGCCCCAGATTCAGCCTTCATATCTCTGTTTTCCCTCTTCCTCCTCTTTCTTTTCCTCCTTCCCTCCCTCCTCCCTCATTTCTGTCTTTCTTCTTCTCTCTCTCATCTTCCCTCCCTCCCTCGTTTCTTTCTCTCTTCTCTCCCTCGTTTCTTTCTTTCTCCCTCCCTCCCTCGCTCCCTCTCTCTCCTTCCCTTCTTTCTTCCTCTTTTTCGCTCCCTCCCTCCTTTCTTTCTCTCCCTCTCCCTCCTTTATCAACCCTTCCCCTTTCCCTTCCCCTCCTGCCACGAGACGCCCCGATGAGACACTTCGTCACATTTCATCCAGCTTTCCCTTCTTTCCTCGATTTACGACCCCGTTTATCACGAAGGTGTTTTAGCTAGTTTATGACCCTTGACATTTTCCAGGCTGATGCTTGCACCTGGAAGATCTTAGAGTGCTTCGTGGGTCATATTTTTTTCTCTCTAACTTTAGTTCGTTCTTTTCTTTCATTCTATTTTTTTGTTTCTCTTTATATTTATCAGCGTCTGTCTGTTTATCCATTCTTGTCCTTGTTTCTTTTCCATTTCTTCTCTCACTCGCTGGTAAGTGTGCTACACAGACACGCAAAGACACGGCGTTACACACACACACACACATACGCACGCACGCACGCACGCACACACACACACACACACACACACACACACACACACACACACACACACACATACACACACACACACACACACACACACACACACATATGTATATATATATATATATATATATATATATATATATATATATATATATATATATATATATGCATGTGTGTGTATGTATGTGTATATGTATATATATATATATATATATATATATATATATATATATATATATATATATATATATATATATAGATATATATATACATACATACATACATATATATATATATATATATATATATATATATATATATATATATATATATATATATACATATATATATAGATAGATAGATACACACACACACACACACACACACACATACACACACACACACACATATATATATATATATACATATATATATATATATATATATATATATATATATATATATATATATATATATACAATGAATCGCCTATTATCAACAATTAACAACAAAAGCCTAAGCAGGCGTTCGTTACGAGTGGATCTAGCAGTGGAGTTGATGCAGTTAGACGTTACCTTTTACCCTTACAGGTTGCGTCATCTACCGTCTACGCCCTCCCTCTCCCCCCCCCCCCCCCCCCTCCCCCACCTTCCCCAAGCTCTTGCTCGAATACAACCGTTCGTTAGGATTAACACCCACTTAGTAACAATCATTAGGGGATCAGTCCTTTTACCTTTGTGTTTTTTTTCTTATCACTAGATCCACAACACAAAGCTGGTAATATTTAGAGTCTAAATACACAGAGGAAATGGTCAGCGAATAGTCTCATACACTGGGGCATACGGCATTTGGCGTACAATAGGCATGCGTTCAACGGATTATTCCGAGCGCGGTCACCAACGCTTGGGTTTGTAGCGTGCAAGGTCAAGATAAAGCTGGCGACGACAAGGAGAGGAACCCTAGGATGGGACGGATCCAGATAGAACATTTTAGACTTCTTGCTGAAACGAGAGTCTTCTGTGACTCGCTCTCAGCTGGGCGACCAAATGGGAAAAGTCAGTAGATAAAACAACATTTTTTTTTATGTTATTTAATGCGTCCGTTTTATTTTCGGTTAATCAGAGATGTAGGCCTATGGCAGGCCTCATGTTAGCCCCCCCACCTTCTTTATTCCATCCCCCCTCTTGGGATGGCTAAGGGGGGGGGGAGTCGGACTCATTAGTCTCCCCCCCCACCTCGGAAACCTTAGTGCGGTCACCAACAATCATTTCCACGCCGCTCTACCTGTGGCCGCCTGCTTTTTGCCGCTCATTACATTACCGCATCGTTCCTTCGCACCCTCCTCGCCGCTCATTAGCGACTTCAGGTGATGCAGTTTGCATTCGATTACGCTAATTGCCTTCAGCTCTGGTCCCGACGCGCTCAGAGAGAGAGAGTCCCTGAGGAGAATGATAGAGATGCTGCTCACCGCCGTCGTATTCTTGGAAGGTGACAGAAATGTTCTCTTATCTTCAGTTCTATTTTTTTTGATCGGCGTTCTTGCGTAAGTCCATTTCCTCCTCCTCGTCATCTCCGCGTTCATCGCAGCCTCTCTCATCTCCTCGGACTGACCGCCTGGGGCAATCACGTGACCCTACCAGCAACGGTCGAAATGTTGTCGAATCACCACAGAATCGCGGCTTGGCGGCGTCTCGCTCCGCCAAGCCGCCCTCGCTGTTCGTGTGCACATCCCTGCCCGCTGCAACCACCCTCCACGACCTTTAAAAACCACGCAGTATGAAGGGAAGGGCTCAACGATCATAAAAGAAATGCTAGGAAAATGGGGTACGTGGTGACCGCACAAGGGCTGGGTGGGTGGGGAGGCGGCCAATGGGAGGGGGGAGGGGGTGAGGGTATGGGGAGGGCATGAGGGCAGAGCCTCGCCAGGGCTCACTTCAAAGCTCGCAGGACGCGCGCTGGTGATTCCTTCCCCAGCCTCCCGAAGACGCGCGCGACCACCTCCCTCGCTATTCTTACCCGGCCGAATTAACCCAGTTTCGAGAGCGTCGAGGGCGCGCTAGAGAGGCAGGGAGGGAAGTGTGAGTGGTGATAAGTGTGTTGCGTCCCTGTTGACAAAGTGTAGCCCCGCAGTGCTGGATAATAACGATGGAACGACACACCTGCAGCACGCAATGCTATCGTGGATTTTAAACCTACCGCGCGTCCTCTTGTCCTAGGTGAGGTGCCAGCAGTCGATTTTCGTCTTTCCATTATGAGTGTTTTATTTTTAAATACACTTCTTATAAGCATGCTATGTTTCTAAATTCTGGTACTAGATTATTTTCAGTCACTGTGGCAATTGTTGTGTCGTGACATGACCTAACTCACGAGAAAAAGTCCCGTGGACTATTTCACTATGTGGGTTCAGTTGTCAAAATCACTACTGTTCGCATTTAAATTCATTTTTATCCCCACATGTAATAGTCCAAACACCTGTGTCAACATCCTAATTAAGTTTAAAGGGCAGGTTTAAGTGTCTTTGACAAAGCAGTATATTCTTTAAAGTTTCGAGTTGAGAATCGGCTTTGTGTGATATACGGTCACGCTCTGTGTTTACTGGGTCGTGAGTGTGAAGTGTTGGTGCGACGCCTTTCGTATTTGCGTATATGTGCGGGCGTGTGCTGTGTGTGTGCGTGTATGCGTTTTCGAACACGAATTTATGCATTTATATTTTTGCGTTTTTAAGTATATTCACATGCACCTGTAAAGTAGATGCACCTCCATGTAGCTAACCAAAGAAGATGCAGAACCA
>NW_028234406.1:19882264-19884764 GCF_977035675.1 Penaeus japonicus | reverse complement strand
CTGTGTGATTTCTGACCAGCCGGTCTCGCCACTTCCCTCTGTTTCATGTTGCATCTCTGTCTGCCTACCTGATTTTTTTACCGTATGTATGCAAGCTGTTATGTTTATGATGTAATTGGGTATGAGTGGAGGTATACGTGTAACTGATTATGATTTATTCATATATTGAAATACGTTTATGTGCGCAACATTTTCCAACCATATAAACAAAAAAGACGCAACTTCGACTTACCATTAAACGAAAGACCTAAACCTCTGACGTGTTCATCAAGGACAGCGACGAAAGAAAACAAAACATACAACCGGAACAAAGGGCACGAAACTCTTGAAAGTCATGTATGTGCCGTCAGTGTTCCGGGAATATTAACCATGCAACAAACAGGCTTAGGCAGGGCAGTGTACTGAAGACTGAGCATGAAGTATTTCGTTGCATTATTAATGTAGTAGAAACATAACCTGCGACACTGATTTTGTACCATGCAGTTGGAACTTATACTGTAAAATTATAACTGATTTGATGTAGTTTTATGAGGTGTGATCATGGTTGGTCAGCTGAAATACTATTCTTTTACAATCACTTCAATAGATGATGATAGGTAACATATTACGTACTGGGGGCATATGACATTTGTTGGAGCCATCTTTTCTAGGCCTGAGGTAAGAAAGGAACTTAAGCTGTATGATAGCACATTAGTTGTTATTTGACGGGTAACATTTCATATCGACGTTTGCGCATCACATCATGAAGAGTTATCTCCCTTGGACACAAACTGGGACAGAGCCAGAGAAAATTTGGAAATCCCAGACTAAACTGACGACTGACCCGTGGCCGTGACTTACCCATGTTCTCCAGCTTGCATGATTTTCAAAACCACGTTTCTTTCAAAATCCATTCTGAAAATACAGAGACAAACGCTAAAAAAACTCAATCTATAAAGCCAGCCCGTGTAAAGGTGAGTAAGACAACTGCTCTGTTTCTCGGCCATCAATCTTTAATTGTTGCTTTTGACAATTTGCACTCTTGGCTTCAGATGGGAGGAGCCTGAACGGGATAGCGACGTGGCGGGTATATAACCAGCGTGATGGCGGTGGCGTGCCAGTGTAGTGCTGTCTGTGCCGCAACCATGGTGGCCCTCGTCCTAGCCGCGGCCATAGCCACCCTCACTTCAGTCATTACCGCACAGGAACCGCCTACTGCAGGTGAGTATCGCCGTCGGATGTGTGCAACGCTGAGGATTCCCCGATCTTCATGCGTTGGAACCTGTGAACCTAACGGTGTCTCCTTCCTGTTTTGGAAACGAGAGTCTTTGCTGTTAATTATTTGAATCTTACTTTTGCGATATCACACCGATTGAACATGAAATAGCCTATCAACTTTTGATAGAACTTCTCTACTTGTTTTCCGAGATGTTCTTATACTTGGTGCCTTTTTCCATCCATATATCACAGTCAACTCTCGTCTCTTGTCCTTAACCCATCAAATAGCTTTCCTTATATCTCTCCAACTCCCTGCTTTTGTCTGCTTCCCACTTTCACCCTTTTACTTATTCATTTCCGAATCATTTATTATTATCAGTATTTGTTTACCGTCTCGATATCTCTTCCTTCTGCACTTCTTTTTCCTTATCTTTCCTGTCTCTCCCATTTTCTGAATCGTCTTTGTCGCCTTTTTTTCTTATTTTGCTTTTTCCTCTTCCCTACCCTTCCCTATCCTCTTTATTGTGTTCCTCTTTGTTGTTGCTATTTTTCCTCCTCCTCCTCCTCCTCTCCCTAACCGCACCCACTTTATTCCTTGTGGTGTCCCTAGTAACCCTTTGTTTATGGTTCTCACGTCCGGCGTTCTTTTCCTATTTGTTTATATTCTTATTTCCCTTAAACTTTCCTTTCTTCTTCCTTCTTCTTGTATATATCTATGTCTTTCTGATCCTCCTACCTCCTTTTTTTATACCCCCTCTTCCCCATCCTTCTGATTTTCTTCCTCTTCTTCGTCTTCTCCTTCTTCTCCTCTTACTTGCTTTTATTTCTTTTTTATCGTTTTTTATCGATACCTCCTTCTCTTCCTCCTTTTTTCCCTCATCCTTCTCCTCTTCTTCCTTCTCCACCTCCTTCTCTTCCTCATCCACCTCCTTCTTTTCCTCATCCATCTTCTTATTCTCATCCACCTCCTTCTTTTCCTCATCCACCTCCTCTTTGTCATCACCTCCTTCTCTTCTCTTCCTCTTTTTCCTCCTCTTCTTTCTACTCCACTTCCTCTTCGTCACGACCTCCTTCTCTTCCTCATTTCCCTCTTCTTTTTCCTCATTTCCAACCTCCTTCTTCCACCTCAACCTCCTTCCGCACACACCGTCTTTCCTACTTCCACAATCTCTTCCACCTACACCTCCGCCTTCCCTCCGGCATCAACCTCCACCTGCTTTTACGCGTCCACCTCCAACCCTATCCAACGACCGCAAGGTGTGAGAATACCTGCCGTTTCTCCTTCAGGTTCGAACTGCTACCG
>NW_028234406.1:19872264-19877264 GCF_977035675.1 Penaeus japonicus | reverse complement strand
TTGACATTATAGATAATTTTAAATCATTATCATAACCTCATTAGAAACAAGTTATTCATGTTGTAATCACAAGGTTCAAAACTTAAAAGAAAATCAAAATATATTGATGTGTATTTATGATAATCATATACCATAATTAGATATTTCATTGTAAGAAAAAATACGTTCAGTTTCCCAAGGCGCTACACCATAAATAATATATCTATACATAAACAAAAAACAAACAAAAGTAACAAATGAATAAATAAATAGACAAAATAAAACAATGCAATCACAACCTAAACGAAACCTGACCTTTGAACCCCCTGCAGCGACTGACCTTTCTTTCCTCCCTCTTGACCCGCAGGAGCGAGGTACCGCTTCCGTATCATCAACACGGGGACGCTCAACTGCCCCATCACAGTCCACATCGACGAGCACATCATGACCGTCATCGCCACGGACGGAAACCCTGTCGTCCCCACCAACGCCTCCTCGGTCGTCGTCTATTCAGGTGAAGGTCGTTCCTGGTCTTTTTGTTTGTTTCGTCGAGGTCGTCGTCATTCTGTTGAGATTAAGTTTTATTTGGGTTTTCTTCTAGTTTTTTTCTTTCAGTTAAAACTTATGGGGAGTCAGATTCATTCCCAGTACAGTGTCAAATGCTAAAAGTAAAAAAAGAACCTTGTAACGTCCCATTCGTTTTCCAACAGGCGAAAGATGGGACGTGATCATAAAAACCGAAACCACCAAGTTCGGGACTTTCTGGATCAGTTTCATGGGCGGCGTGGACTGCGCCCCGTCATCCGCCCACCAGTTCGCGCTGTTCGAGTACGAGCAAATTGGCCAATTCTACAAATCTCCAGCCCAAGTAAAGCAACAGGTTGGACAGCAAGAGGTTCCAGACAATGTCTTACTGCGCCACATGCCCCCCAAGCCTCAGTACACAGAGGCGCCCCCAGCTGGAGTTGTAAGTCTGGATCTGTTGCGCGTTGGAGGCTCCGAAGTGCCTCTCTTATTACTCTCTCCTTATATGTCAGTCTATTTATCCCAACATATATATTTTTTTCCTTAGTTTTGTTGATTGGGAAGTATCTGAATATGGATTTTATTATTTCTTTACTGAATTGTTCACGGTCAGGATACTAGATTCCGGACTTCTTGTTATCATTCAGCTCAAGATTACCCTTCTTATTTGCAGCAAGTGAACAGCATCAACAGCGCCTGCTACGACGACCTGATCTGCGCAGCTGGCCTGAGGTCACCCGAACCCATGCCCGAGATACTGCAGACACCAAGAGCCAACTTTACTTTCTATTTGGCTTTCGAAATGAGACAAATCCACAACGCCCATTTCTACTCACGCGCCTTTTACAATTTCGAATCAGGTATATACATGAACATCTTTTCTTACATCTAAGAATTGGTGATCTATCTGTGTGACAATCGGTAAAGTAGATTAGAAAGAATTGGCTCTTGCAGAAACGCTATCATGCCTCCCCTTTGACACACACCAACCATGATGTATAGACAGCTTGCACAAAAGATCTAACACTTACTTTTTCCTTCCTGCCGCAGCGAGTGAGGACCAACAGATCCCGACGCCACAAGTGAACAACCTCTCCTTCGTCGGTCCTTCGACGCCTCTGCTGCTGAGCGGCGGCAGGTACGACACGAGGGTCTGCTCGATCGAAAACCCGATCCCAGGCCGAAGCTGCCAGGACGACTACTGCGAGTGCCTTCATATGTACCACGTTCCTCTCGGCGCCACTGTCGAGATGGTGTTCATCGACGAAGGTGAGGCGGCGTTCTTTTAGTGCCGTTGGTTGGTTTTTGCCTCTGTCTTCTTCGACTGAATTAGGTCTTGCCTTTGAGTGTATGTTTGAAGAGCTTGGGAAGTGGTTATTCCAAAGGTCATGAACACAGACAAAAGAAGAGTAATGTGGGTAGAAAATGTTTCCTTGTATCGTTTCTACATGATTCATATTTACACTTTTTAGCCTTTTGTCCATAACTTTATACTAAAAAAAGACTTTGTTCCATACATCCAGTTTGATCATGTGGATCCTTACTAACTGCTCTCTTCCAGGCCAACACGGGGACGAGAATCACCCGATCCACATACACGGGCACCACTTCTGGGTGATCGGCCAGGACCGTCCCAACGATGTGGTGGGCGCAGCCATCACGAGGAACCAGGTGAGAACACTGAGTGATACACACACACACACACACACACACACACACACATATATATATATATATATGTATGTATATATATGTATGTATATATATGTATATATATATGTATATATATATATATATATATATATATATATATATATATATATATATATATATTGTGTGTGTGTGTGTGTGTGTGTGTGTGTGTGTGTGTACATATATATATATATATATATATATATATATATATATATATATATATATATATATATATACACATATACATAAACTGTATATATATATATATATATATATATATATATATATATATATATATATATATGTATGTATGTATGTATGTATGTATGTATGTATGTATATATATAATTTTTTTCATATTTGCTTCATCAGTATACCGGGAGTGACTTCGTTAAAGTGGCAGATGATTTTGAATAATCATTGTCTCAAAATCATTTAAAATGATACCATTTGAATAACGCCAGTAAATAAAATGCCTTCCCTTGACTAAAAGGTGTATGTTGTGTCCACAGGTAATCGAGATGGACAGGAATGGTGAGCTTATGAGGAACTTCTACCACCCGGTGCGCAAGGACACAGTCACTATACCTGATGGTGGCTACACTGTTGTCAGATTTATTGCCGATAATCCAGGTGAGTCACTTGTGTAACGCTATGAAAGATGTGGACTAATTAATTTTTTTTCCCTCTCATGCTCCTTCTTCTCTCTCTATCTCTTTTCATCTTTCTCTCGCTCTCTATTTCTCTCTCTCTCTCTCTCTCTCTCTATCTCACTCTCTCTCTCTCTCTCTCTCTTTCTCTCTATCTATCTATCTATCTCACTCACTCTCTCTCTCTCTCTCTCTCTCTCTCTCTCTCTCTCTTTTCATCTCTCTCTCTCTCTCTATCTCTTTCCATCTCTCTCTCTCTCTCTCACTCTTTTTTTCTTTTTGTATTTACTGGAATATACTTACCCAGTACATTCACAATATATATATATATATATATATATATATATATATATATATATATATATATATATATATATATATATATATATATATATATATATATATATGGCGAACACGAAACCCATTTCTGTAGAGATCTTTCTCAAGATCTGGTAATAATATCCCGTTTTACTGGATAAAAAGACAACAAAAAACGTAAATTCATTAATTCTTTTGGTCGCCTGGTGTAGTTCCTGTCTCGAATATCTGGTTGCATATGCCAGATGCAACGTTGACTATTTTAAAGGAAAATGTGGATACCAAAGATTTTGCGTTTTAGAAATATAGGTGTTGCTGCTTACAAGCTAGATAATGTTACATTAGCGTTTATTCATTACTATAGAAATAGAAATATGTTGTTCTCATTATCAGCAACATTAAGGGACCCGTTATGCATTAAAAAAGGTTTATTTAACATCTATCATGACGTGGAAACAAAACCTATAACAAGACGACTATACAGAATCCTTGTAGTAGGGTAACGTTGTCTATGATTAATTTACTAACCCGGAAATCAACATACAAGAAAAAGCCGTATCTGATATTGTTTGAACTCACTTAGTCCTATATCTCTAACAACCGTCTCTTGCAACAAGCAATTCCCAGAGCCTCTACAGCCTGAAAGCCTCCTGGGGTTATCTTACATAGGCAGCGACCTCAGGTAACCTTAACCCTGCGGCTGAGGTTAGATCGGCGAAAGCATACGCAGGCACGTCGGCTTGTGGTCTCAGATTCGATAATTACTGGATGTAATTGAGTCTGGAGAGAAACGATTTGATACCTAATCCGTTTTTTACCTATATTTCTTCAATGGTACATGACGTTTCTGATCTCAGTTTGGGGATTGTAACTAGGCTGTAAGAGTGGTTGCAGGGCAGTTATTTACTTCAATGATAAGAGTGGCATTTTACATGATTATGGATACTTGTTATTGAAGGTGTCTATTTTAAAAAGGTCTACGTAACATCTTGTCCAGGGCATCTCCTGACTGTGATCCCTGTGGTGTACGGCCTGCAAAAGTCGTACAGATCTTTCTTTCGAAAGGTTTGAATGTCTGCCTGACACTGGTCACCATTTTTATCTTGCTCCGTCATTGAACCCTTGTCTTTCTGTGTGTAGGCGAACACTTACTTCATTCATTAAAACAAACAAACACACAGATACACTATTGTTTGGAAGTATATGTAAATAAAACAGATCTACCAATCTAACAACCCAGTATTATTCATTGTAACAAACATCTTACATAGAATAGCAAATTTGACGTTTATTTTCTATTCCACAGGTTATTGGCTGATGCACTGCCACCTCCTGTTCCACTCTGCAGCCGGAATGGACTTGGTTCTCAAGGTCGGCGAACTGACAGACGTCCCTCCACCTCCCGCCGGCTTCCCCACCTGCGGGAACTTCAAAACCCTTGACCTCTGAACCTTCGTCGGAACCTCACACCTTCCCTCAACACACGAAACCCATCTTTAACATGAGGATCAATGGGTTGCTTCCCCGTCGTCCTTTCTGCGGGCATCTGATCTCTTGGGTTGATCCTCGGGTGAATGACGAACCGTTTTCAACATTCCAACGTGATGGTATTGGACCTTCGACCGCCTCCGGAGGTGGTCTGTGATAACTCCAAGATATTTCGAGATTGAGACTTTTTTCGTGGCATTAATTGATGACAGATATTTTATTTAGTGTTGGATTTGTTTCTCAGTGTTTTTTTTTGTATCGATCGTGTCTGTATATAGTACTGATGATCCTGTTTGATACAAAATATTGTCAGTATTCGGAATGTTTTTTTGTGAACTTGAATAA
>NW_028234406.1:19854764-19857264 GCF_977035675.1 Penaeus japonicus | reverse complement strand
AGTCAAAAGGGATAATGTTAACACCCCCCAAAAATGCAGGAATCGAAAATGAAATATAAAGGAATGGCAATATAATTCTAAATGTTTTCGAAAATATAGTACAAACTAAAAGACAAATACATTAAACACATATATCACATATAACATCGCAATATAGTAGAACAGAAATTGGAACAACCGACAGGCTTATTCTAAATACTTGAAAATACAAATGCCATATCATAAGTTCCAAATTCATTGAGAGGCCTCCTATATATACGATTCACCCAGATAAATAGTACAGTCACCTAAAACATAAATTCCATATTCCACATTCCAACCTTAAACATTGTTAGGCTAAATAAGATTATGTATATTCGGGATTGACAATTGCTGAAATAAAATCATCATTAAACGTTATCACAATCAGTGTATTTGAACTCCAAAAAGGAAACATTCTCGTTTAAATTAAATTTTCAAATGAGTAAACTGAGTGAAAACAAAATAAAAACAAAGACTAACTCATTGAAAAGCCCTAGTTTAAGGAAAGAAATATATAGAAACCTTGCTAAATACTAAGTAATAATACAATATGCAAAAGTATGACTGACAGGAAGAAAAACTAATTGCCTCACTTTAGTGGCTAAGTCTAGTGAATATATTAAAAGTGTTATCATCATCAATAAAAAAATACACATCATCAAAATACATGGTAAGTATAGAGTGATTCAGCTGAATTTTGTAGCACAACACACATTATACCATTCCAAAAAAAATTCACTAATTCACTAGGAAAATAAAGAAAAATGTAAACGGCTCCCAGAGACACATCACCAGTTCTGATGTTGTGGGTTTATTGTTTGCAATGGCCCGAATCCATATTCCACTCCCTGATTTTTCTTCAGGGGCTGAGAGGCTAACACATCTCCCCTGAAGTATGGGACACTTCCTTCCTTTAGTAACACACAATTCACGGTTAGTGCGATGGAAATACCATCACGACGTGGAGAAAAACTATGCAGTGACGGCAGTGGGGCAGCATGATGTGGATGAGACGACGTATAGTCTTGATGGTTGGTTGTCGTACGTGCATGGAGATTCAGTTCTGGAGTCAGGGGACGGCTTCGGGGACGTGGCTGCGGTTGTTCACTGGCGAGGATTTTGTCGTTTTATAAGGAATGGTAACACCTGCCACTCATACAGTTGGAGCTCTGGTAAGTCTGGGGGCTTCCTCTTGCAGGCTGAAGCTGTTGTCGCAGCTCATGAATCTCTGTATCCCACGTGCTGCCTTGTACTTGTGGTGCCAAGGTTGGATGCCGAAGAAATGCAGCTGTTGATGTGCCTCGACCAACTCCCCGGACCTCTCCTTAAGATGAGGACGAAGCTGTTGCATACATCGTCCCAATCGAGTTAAAGGCTCTGGGAATTGTTTGCCTCAGCTGGGCATGGCTGTCTTTCTGCACTATGTCGCCGAAGAGCCTCCTGATGATGCACTCAGAGCGACAAGAGTGTACACGGTCTTCATGACTTCCTCAGGCATGTTGATTTCTGGCATCGTAACCCATACAGGTCGGCTAACGAGTAAAGTCGAGCCGCTGGCACCAGCAACAACGTGATCTGACCGAGCTGTGGCCGTCACGAGCAACAGACTGGCTATTAGAGCGGGCAGGCGGCGCTCTTGAAGCTTCTCGTATCTCTCCTACCTGGTTGTCCTCTCGGCATAAACAAGCAAAACAAGAGATGGAAAAACAATACTGCACAATGAACAAGATGATTGATTCTCTTAGTAACAAAACCTTCTCAGCCCAATAGAAAGTCAAGGTGAAACATCGGCTCTTGAAATATCAAAACAAGTACCCTGGCAACATGAAATAAAATACATCGATTCAAATACACACAAGAATTACGTGGCTCACCAACAACTAAGATAAACATGGATGAAATAACCTCAAGGAAATAGGACCTAAGGCAGACGTATCGAAATCCACACTTAAAAAACAGGCAACACTTGAGACAAAAAACACAAAAATCCATCAGAACCGAAGCAGTGGCATAGGAAGCGGGCTACCAAGACTCTCTAGTTACAATCTATTATAATAAATGGGTTGGCAGTCAATTTGATTCCCAAGAATGAGCGGCGTGAAAAGAAATAAACTGATTTCCCTTACTGGGTCCTTGGCATCATCAAATTGATATTAAGATGCCAAGTTTCAAAACAAAATAAAAACAATGAATGAAAATCTTAATGTTCGGCAGTGTTCTAAATATTCATGATAAAAAATAAAGAATCATAACCTGCTCCTACGCACAATAAAACCGCCAGGAAAACAGAGCTTAGTTGGGCTTTACAGATGATGTGACGTTTAGAGGTTCCGAATATTCCACTATTCAGTTGATTATTAAAAAATCACATTAGTGGATAGCGAAATGCCGTTGTCTGGTGGAGAATGAATTCGTTTCTTGGACAACGCGGCTTTTAATTGTAAGCTGTATACAGACAAATACAATAGTTACATATTGC
>NW_028234406.1:19819764-19822264 GCF_977035675.1 Penaeus japonicus | reverse complement strand
TTCATCGGCCGCTCTATAATTGGGCTGATCATAAGCGGCCGTTGTGGGTGACGCAGATTCGCCTAACCTTCTGGGGTCTCGGGCCATGGAAAACCAGTTTGGATGTTTACGAGCCCCGAGGGTAGGTCACCACGGTTGCCACACGGCATCCCTCACCTCGTCTGGGTCAGATGCCTTTGTGTTTATCCGGCTCCGTTGGCTCCCCGCGGTTGTGTGACGCGTTGACCTTGTGTCAGGGTGTTTAGCTGTCAAATTGCGATCGTTGCAGGAGTGGCAATTCAGCATGATTCGCCATATAATGTCACTGTGCTTATGAATGCGTAGTCCGATACTGATGAAGAGCCCAAAGTAAAAGTGCTTACTATAAAGGTAATAGGATCTATCACCAATAATAACATCATATATATATATATATATATATATATATATATATATATATATATATATATATATATATATATATATATATATATATATATATATATATATATATATATATATCATAAGCATAATTATAACAATGTGATTATGTTACTGTAGTGATAAAAATGCGTTATACATGCTGCATTATATCAAAAACTATCGTCTTAGATGAACAACAAAATACGAGTTAAAGAATATCGTAACTAATGAATGCTAGACTTCGAGTAAAAGTGTCGAAAGTTTTTGTCTCCGTATGACTGATGTCCAAAACCTCAGAAAGCCTAACTTTCCAATGTTTCGACAGGCAAACCATGAATGGAAAAGTCTGACAACGGAGTGGAGACCATTGCTCTGCACGCTGGTATATTCGATCTGTTATTGTTGCATCTCCTGCTCGCTGTTGTTGGGAACCGAGATCGGATGCCGAATGCTTTCCCCTTGGCCCTGACCCCGTGCTTTGTGCTAAACGAGTTTGTTGTTTTGCAGAGCGTGCCATCAGGGTAAAGGATGGGTAGGATCTCGCGGGAGTTGCTTTCCTCACAAGGTTGCAATGCATGAAAGCCAGCGCGGATTCGGGATAAATACACGAAATTCATATTGTGGAATGCCAAGACGATTTTAGTATTGATGATAAGCTTATCTATCAGGGTTGTTGTTACAGAAGTAAAATTGTATCTGGTACAGTGACTTTATTCATGAATATGTCTTTTCCATTTAAATGATACCAGTGGCACAAACCGCATAACCACCATTTTTTATAATCACTAGAGAAAAAGAAAAAGAAGGGAATTATACCAGGAAACAAAGCGAGACGTGGCGCCACGTACGCCATTTTAATCCCCAGACATAACGGGAAAAAACTCCAAATACAGTTTAAAAGGGACGCAATATGCTACACATTGTGCCAACTTCCAAAAGCAACACGTGCAGACGACCACAAAAGCTCTGGGCGGATCCGTCAGTTACGTGATCTGTTGACCACTGTCAGTGCAGTGAATATTTGGTCTTACTTTCCGCCTCTGCGATCGGTACGGCACGGTGCGGCTGTTTCGTATTGTTTCGTATTTCGTATTACGGTGTTCACGGTGACTGTGATATTGGAAAGTTCTTTTTCTTTACTCTTTTACATTGATGAAAAAGATGTGTGCATAATGAGAAGAGATATATTTCGGGGAATGAAAATAAAAGTAAAAGAAGCTTTGCGATCAACAGGCAGTGTCTTGTTTCCCGGTGATATTGGCATTCAAAGGTCGAATGTCTTGGAAACTTTTTTTTCTTCTTTGATAAATGGGATTGGTTTTACGTGACTATTTCAAGGTACGTTTACACACACATACACACACAGACACACACACACACACACACACACGCACACACGCACAAAAGCACACACACACACACACACACACACACACACACACTACACTACACTAACCAGATCCATTCCAATCAAAGTACACCGGAATTATCAATATATCCAAAACTTTCCATAACAAAAAAAAGGCAAATTCGATGCTGTTAGTTTCTGTCTGGCTTCTTAGCGGAAAGTAAGACAGAGTAGCCACAGATAGGCTTTCTTTTCTCGGAACCGAATCGTCTCGTCTCACACGGCGATCCAGAAGAACAAACACAACAAATCGACCTTCTTCTGTTTTTGCTTCATTTAGGTCTTCTTCCATCCTTTCTTAGATATTTATTTTGGTTCGGCCACTTCGGCAAAACAATCACAAAAGAAATAACTAAGTCGGAGTGAACATTATCTAGCTGACATCAAAGCTAGCGCCGCCGCCGACCGCAAAAGGCGCTCGCTGCCACTCGGCGTTTTCTTTCGTCAACAAGTCCCAAAAAATAACAAAAAAGATAGATAAATACATACATAGATATAAATAGATGAACATATAAATAATAAAAATAAAAAACTAGATGGATGAAATACACCTGATAAAACAGCCAAATCTCCTTCATGACCTAGTTTTCATATCATACATCATACACATAAAAACAAAAGAAGATCGTTCCCCCGTATTTGTGTTGTCGAAGAGGTATCTGTTTCGGGCGACGGTGCATCTGGCTTTCG
>NW_028234406.1:19767264-19799764 GCF_977035675.1 Penaeus japonicus | reverse complement strand
GTAGTAAGATACAGCCATCGGCAAGAATATTAGTATACGATACCAATCAGAAACAGATAACAGAAATATGCAATAGAAACACCCACAAAACACTACAGGTATGATTTTAAATCATATCAAATGTAGACCTGTCAATGCCCATATTTGAAATCACGTTTTAGAATTCACTGAAGCATAAATTTATGAAACAAAAATAGATTTTAAACATCAGAAAAATCACATGAGAATTGGCTATGGTAGATAACAATATATTCCTATTCCTGATATTTGTGAATAAGGGTTTTAGTGCATTATAAAGTTTTACCTTTTCGTATTTTAATTCTTTCTATTGTTGGGTGATTCCACAGCATCAGAAATTCACTTCAACTTCATTAGCAATGGTATCTGTGCCTCAGATCCGTAGTGTATAGAGCATAACTTTATTTGAAAGATTTGGCCACTGAAATATTGAAAATCATATTATTTCTTACTTAACTATCTAGTCTATTACAGATTTAGTTGTCTTTTTTATCAGCTTGGGCTTATGTTGCTTATATTTTTTAATGTTCCATTATCATTTGTTGCACATGTTAGACTTATTCACTTGGATTGCATACTTTATAGGTAGCTTTTTCCAGCAGGCCATTAAACAAACATCAAAATGATCAATAATGCTGTAAATAGCGTCTGCTCATTTGGTATTGTATGATTGTAGAACGGTAGAAAAGAGAATTGCCAAACAAAGCGGTCTATGATAGAACGCAGGGAACATGAGGACAGAGGATATGGCATAGACCATTTTTATTATAGTCTGTGCTGATTGGTACAGTCTGACTAAAAAGATACATATATCTATTATATGCTATGGATCTGGATTCAAATTACTCCACAGGGTTTACGAACAAACAAACAAAACGCCAAGACCTACAGCATGACTTCTTAGTCTGAATTTTCTTTTCTGAAATCATCTTTTGAGTTACGTTAAGAAATACATTTTCATGGACAGTGCCATGTTTCTCGGTCAAGACAGAAACCAAGAAAGTAGTAACGATAGAGTTATTCCCTTTCTTCTCTCATAATCAAATCTTAATTACTAGGGTATGTACATTCCATTAGGCAGACTGACAATACAAATGAATGCTTACAGAAATACTCGCCTTAAGATCACATAAGTTGTTTGTGTCCATGCAATGATTGGTAAGAAGCGTTCTGTAACTTCTGGTATTCCTTAGTTAGTGGATTTCCATTCCTCATTGTATTGTTTAGTTACTCTGGTTTAATTAAAGCTATCAGCACTGCCAACATTGTAGTTGAAGAGCTCCTGTACAGATCTTTGTGCCTCGATAAAGCTCTCAAAAGACAAGAACAGATTGTAGTTGAAATAATGAGTTCTATAGTAGAGGCACTTTGTGAAGTTCAAAGTGACCTGTAAGTTCTTGGGGTCATATTTTCAAAGGAGCTCCATTATTTTTGTACTGTGAAGAAGAAGAACCCATATTTGATTGCATATTATTATCTGGTTAAAACTTCTGGAGGAAAAAGACATTCTTTGTAAAACAATGACTGCTATGTCCTTTTAAGAAATAGTCTAATGGAATATCTTTTTTTTTTATTTCACTTTTACCATTTTTTTCGTTGCTAATGTTAATTTTCCATTATAGTAAAGCATTTATTTAAACTTTAATGGGTATATTTTTTAATGTTGTACCTTGCATTTACCGGTAGATAAGACGCATTTTCTATATGAAAAAATGCAAAAGTAACCTTACGCCCCTACACTCGAGCCGCCGAAGCCGAGGCCAAGTGCCGAACGTAAAGTGTAAATAATTAGTGAGTCGTTATACACTGAAAACAATTAAATAGTTTATCTTACAAATAGTTGTACGAATATAATAGTTTACATAAAGCAAAATTATGTTAAGCTTAAAGCAGAGTTATTGAAGACACAATAAAATAGACGTGTTCATGGCTGTTGACTGATAAAGCTTTGAACACTGTAGCATACTTGTTCCTGGAACCGCCGAGAACAGACGATAAGCAATCCGTGACCCGTATTGTGCCTATAAAAAAATGTGCTTTATTTTTAATTCTTCTTGTTGGTGGGTTTCTTGAACTTGCAACATTAAAAAAAAAGTCACTGCAACAGGTGCTGTTTTCACCACATCTTAGAGTTACATTAGATTTCGAATCTTTCAGTGATTTTATGTCTATTAAAACGATGGATTGCACTGGGACCCCATTTCGCTTCTTTCTCTAAGCAGATTATTAATACATTTTTTTGTTATCATTTACCAGAACAACAATACCGAGAATGAGAACAAAAATCGTAGAAATGCCAAGGCAATGTTCAAATGCCAGTCGCCATTTGCATTGAGTTGCCAAACGCGGCATCACAAAATCATCACGGTAGCCATATTGGTTTAGGTTAATTTTATCCGTTTTCAAAACTGCTGCTTTGGGCGGAGGTTGAATTAACAAAATTAAAAGTGCTGTAAGTTCTTTTTTTCCCAGGGAACCTATGATGATTTACTGTTACCTTGTGTTTGATATTCTTTTTTTTTTGAGGATCAAAACATGAGGACTAGATCTTTTCTTTATAATGTTCAGTTTATAAATAGTTTATATTGAAAGTTTAGTTTCACTATATGATCATTTCCAACGTAAACTGGTATATAAGCACGATTTCTAAGTTGCATGATTTCCTTTAAATTTACATGAATATTTCTTGTTTTTTGTCTTTTGACAATTTTTTCCTGAGTATGCACTGGACTACAGGAATTGTATGGTTTACTCAGTATTTTGTCCCAGAAAAAAATAAGAATGTTTAATATATATATATATATATATATATATATATATATATATATATATATATATATTATATATATATATATATATATATTATATATATAATATATATATATATATAATATATAATATATATATATATATATATATATAAATATTATATATATATATATATATATATATATATATATATATATATATATATATACATATACTTAAACGTTTTTATCCAGTTTTTTTTTTTCAAACTGAGATACGTTTTATAGACAGGTGCGTCTTATACGCCGGCAAATACAGTACATATACATATTATTACTTATATACATATATCTTATATTTGTTGTATATATATCTATATGTATATATGTATTTTTGAGCGTATGTATTGATATGTTCTATTGCGGTTAAGTTCCTTCCACTCCAGATAGTGAGTCCAGCGAGCGGAACACAGCGGGTCTCTGCTGAAAGGATGAAACGTATTTTTTGGACAGCGATTATTACTAATTTGGTTAATAATCATCATTCATTAAGCGGACATTCTATTGGATCAGCTGTTAGTCAAAATTTGGTAAAGAGTTTCCGTTGCCATACCAGGAAAGGCTTATAAACAAAGCAAACTCTTAATCACATTTTGGATTGGGAGAATTTTTTTTTCTTTTTTTAATGAGGTAAATAATTACAGTAACCACAGTGTTGTTAATGATGATAATGGCAATATCATACTACTACTAATGAAAGGATTAATAACAATGTCACTAATAACAACACTAATAATAACAATAACGTCAGGAAACAGGAAAGTCATTTATGAATTGCCATAATGTAAGCCTAGTAGTGACGTCATCCCCTTTCTTTTCTATTACTCCCCATAGCCGACATAGCATTTACAATGTTTATTACAGGAAAAATCATTAATTGACTCATAACAATATATCAATACTGCCATTGATAAAGCGCTATTGATATTGGTATTGCGATTGTTAATGGAGTATACTAGGGAGGTATTTCTTTGAAATATGAAACAACGTCGTAAGAGCATATTCTGATTCGATTTATATATATATATTTAAATAGAAGATATTTCTATGTCAACACTTGTGTAAACACATGAAGATATTACGTATATAAATTCCTTTCCTTGATCTTTTGCAAATGTCCCCAGCGGCAAGAGCCTACACATTTTTCCACAAGAAATACGGTTCATGACTCACGTGAATCGGGGTGAAGGGAACAGATCAGATCTTGCAGACTAACATCCTGAAGACAGCACAAAATTCCCCTGCACCAAGTATATCTCAGGTAGGAAGTCATGAACTCTACCTGTCCCAGGAAAACGGAGAAAGGGGGAAATAAGAGACATAAGATGCAGGCAGCTTAGCTTGCCGACTAATTCAGCAAACACGAGTGAATGTCAAGCATGTTACCTTTATTTATATGCCATAGAGTAACACCAGCAGATGGACAACTTGTATCCATTATGTAGAGAACTATAAGCAACGTAGAATTTCCAATTCATATGGAATTTAAGAAACTTGGAGATTTGTTTATAAGGAAATGGCAAAAACGGAAGATAATTTTGGTGGACCTGTTTTACGTGAGGTATCAGGTTTCGCCATGAAATTGTTATCTTTATCGACATCAAATGTACTGTAGATGTTGAAAGATATTTTATAAAGTAATAACCAAAACAAAACAGCAATTCGTCTCCTAGTAAATTAACATCACTAATTATAACATCAGATATGGCAAACAAATATTGACGTGTTGCATCTGACCCAAATTCAAAATATCATATTTGTAAAGAATGATTATGGTTAGAAATGCATGTTTCACACACTGCCCAAATGGTGTATTTACTGTCTTTTCATATTTTTACCGCTTGTTTTCCTCTCCCTAATTTTTTCATTGTTTTTGAAGTCCGCTTAGTCGCAACTGAGCAGGCTTCAAGTGAGCGACGATAGCACTGTCCCGTAAGAGTATACGAGAGCAATCGTTCCTAGCATTAGGTGTCATTTGCGTGCCCCTTGATGTGTTTCATCACCTACCATGTACCCTTTGCAATTTTTACTTCCACTTACATCTAGACTTTTAAAAGCATAAAATGAGTAGTATACGGTACTGTGTTTAATAACGTATTTAAAGGAAAAAACAACCAAATATCAAAACGAAGTCACATACTCCCTGAAAATCTCTTTGGGTACAAGTCCGAGAACCTCTTCCTTGGGAAATGCAACGCATTAGAGTTCCTACAAGTTCCCCTTATCCTGCGACGTCTCCAAGCCGCTGCACCGGCTCAAGGCAGTAAATATTTTTTTTTAAATTCTACTGGATAAGGGTTTCAGGGTTTGGTAATTGCATCGAATGAAATTTGAATAAGAGAATCTTGATTTTTTTTTACACTTACTTCACGGGAATGAAATGCCCCTTACACAAATAATTGTTAAAAAGATAATACATAATATTTAAGACTATTCTGTATGAACAAACCACTATTCATTTTTTATATTTACACTACCTGCCCCCCACCTCGAACCCACCCACTTCCCTACTGAACTGACCCCTTCCATGCCCATATCCCTCCAATCCCAGCCTCTGAGCCAATCGCCCTTACCTCCTGTTTCTCGTTCTGTGAAGATACATATAGAATAATACTTATGCTTAGTGGTGTTATTACAGGGGCCTTTGACTAAAAGAATGAATAAGGAAGCGTCATCATTGGCTAATCCTCACATGATATTCTCACCTACATTCTGTCCATGGCTCCAGACCACACCAAGTGTTACGTAAGGTGGCCGCTAGGGGTCCGCAAGAAAGCACCTGTGATGGCGGGAATTTATAGTCGTCTCATACAAATTCAAATAACCTGACGTTATTTTGAGGTTAACATAACTAACGTATGTTGTACGCTTTAACTAAGTTGACTCTTCAATAAATTTACCTGGTCTTTTTTAGAGCACATCCATCCAGCCCGCAGTTCACTGTACCCTTTCGGTCAATATTGATAAGCGTAAACAAAATTTTCAACAAATAGACGAAATATAAAAGAACCAACCGAAACTTCGCACTTCACGAAATCTTAGTTGAAGCGAGTGTAGATGGTACATAATTCTTTTCGTGTTTATTTCGTGACATATTTTATTACTATAAAGGAAGTTAAAATATGAAGCCTGCATGTATTAATAAATAGTAACAATAGTGGTACAGCAATTGGAGCTGGAAGGTGGCATGTCGTTTGAAAAGCTTGGCATATTGTTATTGTTAAATTCCAGCTAACCCCAAGTCTAATGATATAAATGTTTCCATAATATAAACATGTACTGGAAAAAAATCTATACTATAACCTCTTCATTTAGACCATATCAAACGTACTGCAGTTTACTGAAAAAGCAAATCACAAGCATAGATTTACTGAGGTCATGACAACTTATAAATATTTTCAGTACGTAAAACGTTGGTTTTCATATTGTTACTGGTGTAATGGTAACGTGTCTAGCCGCACTGATTCTCATCATGGTAACGCGTTGTAACACATTACACTGGGATGGTTGAAGTAGCAGCAACTCGGTGTCCATTGTCCAATAAAGTTGCAATGCCGTGTGGAAAGAAACTTTTGATTGCAATAGGACATATTCATATACATATATATTGTTTTCAATAAACTTATTAAGTTATTTTCGTGTTTTTATAACTGATATTTTAACAAGTCTACGTACATTTAATGTATAACTAAATATTTCTGTAGAAATATCAGAGTCTGATATTGTAATAAGAGTCAAGAATACTTGATTGGGTAATGATCAATATAAGGAAATTGCAAGAACATATTCAAATATATACAAACGTACAAATCCACCATAATCAAGTTATCTCACATCTCAGCTCTTAAGCATCCCTGTAGACATGTGTTCTTCAGACTTTTCTCATTGCGACTATGTTAGGTGCCATATAGTGCCCAATTGGACAATACTGCACACTAACCAGTAGTTTTTACAACTAGCTTCATCTGCTCTGATCCTTTTATTTACTTTTCTTATGTACTATGTTTTTATTTTTTATGTATTGTTTCTCTATATATTTCATAATACTATCCTTTTTTAATGAGATACCGTGGCCCCTTGATCACTACGCTGGTGTAGACAGTGGGAGGTCCAGTATTTCTTTCTGACAGATAAATTTATTTCCTGGAACTTTCTGTTTATGTTTTCAGTCATATATATTTTGCTTTACCTAATATATTTTCTTTCCATTGCCAACCTCAATCTCATTATACTAGAATCTATCAGCAGGCTGGATAAGGAATGGTTCCTTTTACATCAAAAATTTATTTGGATCTTTTCCTCGTTTCTAAATCTTAACCTTAATTTTTGCATACAAAGCTCCGGTATGCCTCATTACTTGTGGCCAACTCGATCTTTTTTATCTCTTGTTTATCTGCTTAAATGTAAATGTCATTTACATGAAAAAAAAAAAAAAATGTCTTGAATACTAGTTTATATTGCTTATATGCAGAGATATAATTTATTGATTCCATAACACTCTTAGCCACTTAATTCATTATTCTTGATTTTTAAAAAATTATTTCTGAAGGGCTTTTTATCATAGGGATATTTAAAGATCCTAATGTATATCATAATGGAATCTACTTTTAGAGTGACAATTTGATTGTAGTAATGAGTAAAATTACAAAATAGTTTCAATAGTTACCTGATGTCTGGGACGGAATGGGCTACTATTTACTACAGATGTCATAACTCTCACTCATTTATACCTATATTCTTATATAATCTTCACAAGTTCCTGCTAAGCAATTTTGGGTTTGGAATTAGAGTTATAACTTGTGAACTACAAATATCATAGGGTGTTCAAGGTATATACCGAAAAGCTATCTGTTCATAAACGAGAGCAATTGATATTCTTGAAGAAGAACGTGAGATCCATGACATTATTCTCATGTTGCAAGAGCAAATGGAACATTGAAAATCTATTATGAGTTACATCAATACTGACATATCCAAATGCTTTAAAACTGATTCAAAAGAATCTGTGAATTGGCTTTTCTGCAACTATTTTTTTTTAATATACACTCGACAACATATAGATAAATGGTGTTTTTAATTTGTATAATAAATTCTATTCAATTTCTTGGTTTCAGGAAACAAAGTTGCCTGATAACAATATAGAATGATGGCTATAAAACATGGTTATCAAATTTTTACAAGTGTTCCTCGGTGTGTGAATGTTGAAAAACAAAGTACACTTTGATTTTTCTCAGATCTATTTAAGACATCATACATAATATAAATTCACTGTAAAAGTCAATATAAACACATTAATACAAATACTTAAATACTGATTGGTTATTATTCTACAGTGTTAATATACTACAACAATCAACTCTCTCAATATCAGATACAAGATATATCAAGGGCAATGTGCAGATAATGATATATATATATATATATACAAAAATATATAATGTGAACCACATTTCATCTACCCACATATTTTACTAAAAATATCATAAGAAACATTTCTAATCTTGATAGGTATGTACCAAAATGTCATGTTGACTATGTCTGAAATATTAAATCAGGTTCATATTTCTTTTTGCAAAATTCTCATCTTTTATGCATTAAAATAACAATGATAAGAAATAATGAATACATTTCCCTTGTTTTAATTCCAGAGAGAATGTTTTGATGTTATGATAAACTGCATCATACAAATATTTCCATGATAAAAATATGCCCACAGTGTATGGAAATAATCTACAACTATTATGTAATGGGGCATTATATGGAATATAATCCAATATATATATATATACACAATAGCTACACATGTCTTTTGATATATGCACTATTTCAGTCAGAATTTTTTGAGCACCCTGAGCCAATGCCTATAAGTCACCTACAGTTCCTTGTTCTTGGACTTCAACACTTATCACCTGTACCGTATATACACAATTTTCTATAGATATTTAATTGTATTTCATTATGACTAAGAAATATACAGTCAATAAGAAAGAGTACTTAAATTCTGAAGGTAAATCTTGCATGTACAAACTTTCATTCATAACATTCTCTTGATGGGTCACTCATACAATGTTTCTTTAAACTTCCATTGCATATACTGTGATGACTTGATGAAGTTATATAAAAAAAACAGCCACAAACAATGTCTTACTTACACCAACCTGTTGCTTACTTTTAACATGAAAATATTAATCATCATACTGAAATTCTGACACCAGTGTCACTACATCTCGTAAAGAGGACAAGTGCGTTCTGTGTGAACTCAGATAAGTGCGAGCCCAAAATATTCATATAATATTAATCACCTCACTGAAATTCAGTTATCTATTACTGTTGTAATACTTTTTTTTTTACTTGGTTTGTAAGTCATTTTAAATGATGTGTATATATATAATCACATTACTGAGTAAAAGTTTCAGTAGCAGGAATAAAATTTTGCAAATGAAGAGTGGATTTTTATTCCAACTTGATTACTTTACTCTGCATTGCTACCTAGAATCGTTACCATTCCTACAAAACTTTTAAAGCTGGGATATCACTGATCTATACTAAGCTCCTATCATCAACTCCAGCGGATATAATACTCAAATATTCTGTTCTATAGCACTAACAGAATTGGCAGTAATCATGTAATATGACTTGGCAGAGTATGACCCCTTCCAATTCTTCCTTCAAAAGCTTATGCAAATGCACTCTAAATCAACAAAACAGAAACGGTTCCTAAGACATAATTGGTCAGTATCAACCTCGGCTTCATTATTTCGAGGCCTATAAAGTAAGAACCTAAATTTCCATTTACCTTCACAATCATGGCAGATTCTTCCTTCTTCTTTGACTAGATGTTATTGTAGTTAGGACTAAATATCAAGAAATGATTGTTTTTGCTAAGAATAATCAACAAATGTTTTACAACATTTGATTTTTCTATTTTCATCTAACCCTTTCTTATATGCACTTTTGATATTCTGCTTTCAAATCAATTACACTTACATAGTAAACATCTGCCACTACTACTGCATAAATGAATTTGTTATTCCTCTAACATATTCTCTTTTTTGTATTTAACATCTATAAGCAATGCAGAGTTGTGAGGACCATTTAGATACAAAAGTTATAAATCTAGAACAAATCTGCAGGTAAGACAGGTTACAAGAGTTTGCAGTGTCTTCCCTGAAAACCTTAGAGACAGTAATCGGTTTAAATTTTGACCTCTTCAGTTGTATGGTCATTTCAGTTAAATTAAGCTCAAATATTGGGTACTAAGTTTATATGCAGTGCAAAAACAGATGACACACTTTTCAACATCTGATAGTGCATGATATTTCAATAGCCCTACTTCACTAAAATGCCTTCGTAACATCCACTCTCAAGAGTTTAAATGTTCAACTTACAAACTGTAAATAACCATTTTTCTGTTCACTGCAAAGAACCCAGAGCCTGAACCTATGTGCAGAAATGCTTTGATTAAATTTACTGGTCAGAAGCTTTACATTTCTTTCCAAACTTTTGATACAAGGAGAAACAGCCACATATAATCCATATGAGTCTCATGACCTCTAGGGCACAAACTATGATAAGCAGTACATAAGGGATTCAAAGTTGCAGTAACATCAAATGCAAGACATTAAGCATGTGACACCATATCAAGGTGAAGGTGTGCATTCTAAAGATCCCAATAACTGAAATTTTTGGAAATGGTTCTCTGTTGAAGAAACTTTAGACCGAGAAATTATTGAGAAAAGAGTGAGATTCTGAATACTTATTCCCTCTCAAGCTAGCACATCTTCAAGAGCAACTTTAATCAAATTCACTACCTTGTTATGAATAAACTGATCTAATTGAATTTGTGTCTCAGGACCATGAAAAATTTATAGGTTTTGGCCAATAATCATCAAAATATACGCAAGAAGTTATGCTCAGTAATGCTTTCTATATATCAGTTTCAAACATTTTTGTACCAAAATTTGGGCTTCTATTCTTAATCACAATTTTGAATTGGTGTTCAAGACTTTTGGTGTGAATGAAGAGGGGCGAGGAGAAATTATTACCTGATGACCTATATAGATCATAGACAATTCACATAATGTCATGCCAAATAAGTAAATCCTGAAAATAAGTTGTTTCTTCACAGATCTGACTTGTCAATCTGATCATCTATTTCTTACAGATATTATGAACTTAATCAAGGGTCTGCAATGTTCCTAAACATTAATATCAACACTGTTTTGGACTACATATTGCTCTATATTCTACCTACATGCAATGCTATTTTTCATAATCAATGGATATTTCTCATATGACTTGGCAACCAAATAATCTCTATATGATAAATCTGCCTAATAACTGTGGCATTGTTTTCTCAACATCTAATTTAAGCATAGTGCAGATCATTACAGAAATTATCAAATATTTCATCAAAGATTTTGGAAAAAAATTCTATTCAGAATGTTGGAAAGATATTTACCTCAATTATTACAGCTTCTTTTCCAATAAAAGAATATATAAAAGCATGAATGCAGGTTTTACGGGCAAGCCACACCCTCTCATTAACAAATGACAACCTAACTTCCAGTCTTTGCTCCATCTATTGCAAACTAATATCATGTATAAAGCACAGGAAGACCTACAGCTGAAATTCATGCTTCACTTGTAATTTCTCTTCTGCAATAACTATGCTGAATTCATAACAAAAAGATCAATAATACTGGTTTCCTCTCTGGGAAGTTCTTGTGTGTTATCCTCCTTGAACAGCTAAAACCTTTTAATCATAACTACATGCAACTGATGCACTCTATGCGTAATCCCCCCAATTTCTGCCCGTTGCATTCTCCACATTAGAATATGTACCCGTTAGTAAGATTTGGTACGCCTCTAGGGTGAAGGTGCCAAGTACTACAGTAGTTGGGCCCCTGACTAGATGCATCTCAAGAAGCACCGGTCCCAGGCATGTTCAGGTACAACACAGTCCCTTCAAGAGTAACCAAGTGAATGATCACCAAATTCTTGGGCAATGCTCACAAACACAGAGTAGAGAGTCGTTATTGGCAATGGAGTTTTACTAAAAAATGTACGTTGAAATCTTGATATATGTTTTAATGACCAAGAAAAAATCACTTTTAAACTTTACTTTCAGAGATATTAATGTTAAAAATTACAGAACATTTGTACCAGATTTTAAATTCAACATTTCTGTAAGAACTTACCACATCATGTAATTGTGATTTTTTAGATATCAAGCTTTCAAGTATGTGACACAGGAATATGTAAATATCACTGGAAACACATTTCATGAACTTTAGTCATGCACAATTATATCAAATAATTTTCACTTTCCCAGATGTTCCATGCACCTTCTATGTTCAACCTTCTGTGTTTCCCATCCCTAAAGCCATAGGTTTAATAAATATTTATATCATATAGGATAAATGAAGGCATGAGGCAGTGAATGTTGTTAAAGTACTATTAAGTGCTCACTACAATAATTACATTTCTTCTATAACACCTTCCACTTGTATTACACTATATAAAGAAAAGGCATGTACCTTTCTATAAACTTCAGACACACATTTGGTTATTGCACATATCTCAATAATAGTAAAATACCTTTCCAATGTCAATTATGTAATATTCCTGCTAGAAAAAATATCATAAACAAATCTGAAGTCTATTGCTATCACATTATACAATTCACATAACGGTAATTCCATCCATAGTAATGTGATAAATTATGATGTAATCAGCACCAGATGAAAAGGCTGATGAGAACAACTTCATTATGATGACCTTTTGTATCAATAATCTCAATAATCTCCACAAGTCTGATTTTTCTTTTAACTGAAAAGTCATTGAGGAAATGCCTTATCAACCAGAGCCAATAACACTCTCTTGAATAACAACATTTAAACATCCAACATTCATCATAGTCTCATGGGATACCTTAGTAATAGGGTAGATTCTCATTGGACAATTAAAATAGCAGACTGTGCTGGGCTATGAGGTGTCACTCGGATTATCACAGAAAAGCAGCCAAACATAACCCGAGAAAGAGAAGAGGGAGTATTCAAACTCGCCTGCCGAACGTCTCTCCACACTTTCTCAGGCAATACAGCAAGTTATGGCTACAGACTAGTAAAACACTGTGGGCAGGCTTGTGGTTAGCTTTTGGTAGAAGCAACTCGTGAGACATAAGTGCCCTGTGCCTTTTGGCAGTTGAACAGCCACTTGATAATACGTGCATTCTTCTCTACTATAGAAGGTTCACCAGTTCCACGAAGTGGCAGAGGAGGGCCAGGACCAGGACCTGTTGCAGCTCGACCATCATCAGAATCAGAACTACCTCTTCGTCCTCCAGTTGGACCAGATTCTTCTGATGACACTTCTTCAAAGTATACTGGTGACGAGTGTGGAGAGGGCGGTGGGGATGTGAGATGCTGCCGAGTAACAGAATCTAAGCCCATTGATTCGAAAAATGCCTCTAGGTCTAATGGGGCTAGCATTGGTCGCACGTCTTCTTCCCATCGCCCACGCTCGTGAGTAACATCAGACCTTGATCTAAGGATTGGTCGCCTCCTGCCTTCTTCACTAGTCCCAACCCCATTACCTGTTCCACCATATCCAGATATATCACTATCTGACGATCGCCTGCCATCAGCTGTTAGTAAGGGTCCTCCAGTGGCACCAGTTCGCAATAAATTTGCTGAAGAATCTTTTGGGTCCTTTGGCGGTGGTGGTCTAGCTGGAGGTCTATCAGGAGAACGCTGTGGTGGCGGAGGAGGAGGATCACGAAACATTCTTGGTGGACGAGGTGGCGGCTCTGGTGGAGTATTTGATGAGGTCAGTGCTTCAGGGCACGATGGCCTCCTACGACCACTTGTTCCACATTCTGAATCTGTCTCGCCTGCTGGGGAAGAGGCACGAGCCAGATCTGGCAGAGATTTGTGCGTTGTCACAGTTGCAGGTTCAGCACGGAAAGTTCCAGAAGGAGAACTCTTAATATTCCTTCTTGGTGGTGGCGGGGGTATCTTGGCTTTCCCATCTTTACTGTCTGGAGTAGTCAGTATTGCCGCTAGGTTTTCTCTGGAGTCAGTGTTGAGAAGACGACGCAACTTCATCTGCACATCATCGCCTCTATCACCAGGGCCATGAGAAAGAGATCTCCTTAAATCACCACCTGCACGGCCAGTCTGAGCATCGCCATGCAACCGCACTTTAGGTCGAGGTGTGATTCGGGGTGATCGAGCTGGCAAAGGAGGGGGTTGCACTCCTAAAGAGGCAGGACCCGCAGCTGGTTGAGGACGTGGGGGAGAGAGGCCCGTAGGCACATGACCACGTATATTAGCTACAATGTTGTGATCTGCCAGGGCATGACGTCGCTCAGGCGCAGGAGAAGGTCTTGAGACGTGAAGAGTATGAGAAGGTGCACTTAAGAAGATATTTGGGTTGGAGGAGATTTGCAGGTGATCAGGTCGAGCTGGTGCTTGTCGGTTGCCAAGCACTTGGTCACTTTTGACATAGCGTGACTTGCTCTCTTGCAGCAGCTGAACTGCACTCTTGTTGCCACCTCCTCCTCCCCACCATCCTGGACCCACCACCATGCCTCCCCAGCCCATCGACATTACGGCACCTGGAAAAGTACAAATGTATTACTTTGTGTTGCTTCAGAATAATATTCACAAGTAATAAATATTCTGCTGCTACTACATACACAATAAATATCACATTTAGAAAATGTAACAATAATAGCATAGAATTTGTCTTAGTAGAACAAATAGTTTTATTACTTAAAAGATCTTTAATAAAACCTGAGAATACTATTTCATACAACCAATAAATTTGTAATTTTTCCATAAAAAAATTAAAAGATTATTTTACATCTATACATACAAAAGGATTCCAAACAAGAAAAAATAGAGAAAAAGGAATCACATCTTTAGAACGTAGTTGAAATCACTACACCAATATGATTTTCTTATTGTAAATGTCTTTTTTTTCTCTCTCTCTAACAAAGTCTTAAATAACATGTAATTATAATTTAATGATGTAATGGTAAAACATTATATAATTATAATATTATATATATATATATATATATAATATTATATATATATATATATATATATATATATATATATATATATTTATATATATATATATATATATAGACTTATTATATTGAACATTCCCACTCTCTTTCAGTCATTCATTGAAATAGCGTTTTTTGTGTTTTTTTTTTTGTGTGAATTATGAGTTTAGAGACTTATGCCATATGAAGCTACCATGCTGCAGTAACTAAATGTATATATCCATATAGCTCATATTTTCTTTATACTCAGTGATAGAAGTATTGCTGTTTTATGGGAGGAAAAGGCAACTATATTTTTTTCGTATTTTTGTGCTGTCATGAACGAATACGAAACATTAACCCCCTACAATAAATACAAGAAGAGGTAGAAGAGAATGAAAAGTGGTAAGCCTGAATGAAGATGCCAGTCTGGAAAAAAGAGGAGAGAGAGAGAGAGAGAGAGAGAGAGAGAGAGAGAGAGAGAGAGAGAGAGAGAGAGAGAGAGAGAGAGAGAGAGAGAGAGAGAAGACGAACATCTCTGTCCGTCTTCGCAACTTACCCCAAAGTGTTTAATGCAAAACAAGAGTTCGGTGTCTTTCATGTTGGATGTGAAGCTCTTGCATTAGGAATCTAGTGTGGTTACACCACATTCGCCACCTCGGATGCTGTTCGCCCACTTCCAGCCTTTATCTGTTGAGGAAAGGCAAGGTTAGGAGATTACAAAGACTAAACATTACATAAACTGACAATTTTTTTTATCATTTCTTTATAAATACACTTATTAATAAAAAAGAAAAGTTAAACATATTAATAGCTTAATATTCATTCTATGTCAAAAGACCAGAAGGTAAAGTAAATAAATAAACATAAATTACCCTCCGTCACCCAGGAAGTGACTATTACACACGAGAGCGTCATCCATGTCACAATAGTGAAGGTTAGCAGTCATGGATCATGCCCTCCCTCCATAGCAAAAGCACTTCTTGTCATTTTTCCCCTTCAACACGTCACCTTGATCCCCCTCCCCCCTCATACTCGCCCTTCCTCAGAAAATGCAAGGTTGCCTATAACCGTCTGGTGACACTCGGGTTGTCTGACTGAAGGCCAACCCAACGACCGGGAACTGCGTCTCTGCCATCCCTCTCACTCAAAAAACCGCACGCGCTCCACTCGCTTTCGAACGGGAAACAAAAAGCACTCCGGCTTTTTCCTTGAAGGGGCGTTGTCCCCGTGTGTACGGTGCTTTTTTTTCTTCATGAATGGATGGAGTAAATTACACACGTTAGATACGGATTTACAAACTCTCACCCTCACTCTCACTATCTCTGTGCATGTGTGTATGTGTATGTATATAGATGTGTGTGTGTGTGTGTGTGTGTGTGTGTGTGTGTGTGTGTGTGTGTGTGTGTGTGTGTGTGTGTGTGTGTGTGTGTGTGTGTGTGTGTGTGTGTGTGTGTGTGTGTGTGCGCGCGCGCGCGCATTGTGTATAAATATATACACGAAAAAATGATGTCATTTTCATAGGACAGGTCAGTTGATTCTTCCGTGGCGTCAGCATGCTGCAGACAGCGTTCAGTCGCCCGCTCAGATAACAAGCTAAGCAGCTCAGCGACTCCAACGGTTCTGATCGGCAGTTCGTCAACCCGATTACCAGTCCCGTCAAACATCGACAAACATTCTTGGAAAAAAACACAGTTGGTTTTCAACTGACAATATGAATACAATACCCGTTTTTTAAATGGCTCCATAAATATCGCACGATTCAATTTTCCATTATTGCTGAAATTGTTGCAACACAATGAGAACACACGCTTGACGTTGGTGCAGCAGGAAGCGGTGGCGGCTATACATGTGTCACACGCCTCGTCCCAGTGCCGCAACAAGAGGCTTCTATCAACGTTCAAGTGAGAGAGAGAGAGAGAGAGAGAGAGAGAGAGAGAGAGAGAGAGAGAGAGAGAGAGAGAGAGAGAGAGAGAGAGAGAGAGAGAGAGAGAGAGAGCGGTTCAAGTCCCGCACCAGAGACATCTCCTGATCAGTCGCGGCCGCATCCCGTTCTCGAATCTCTGGTCAGGCGGAGGGAGGCTGACCCGTCACTTTTCCCCACGATGGGAGCCACGTGTGTCAGGCTCACTGGATTCAGGGGGGAGGGGGGTGCTGGGGATTGAGTGGGTGAGAGAAGGGGATAGGGCTGGGAAGCTGTAGGGGAGAGAGGAGTGGAAAGGGGCTGGGAGGGGATAGAGAGAGATAGGGAAGGGGATGGGGAACGGAGAGAGGGAAAGGGGAGCTGGGGGAGAGGAGAGAGAAGGGGACGGGGAGGGGGAAGGTGAAGGGGGGTTGCAACATATTGCAACCGCACCATAATGGGAGTGAAGGGGCAAGGGAGAGGAGGGCGATGCAATAGGGGGATGGAGAGGGGGGGGCGAGAGGATGAGATTATTGTTTGAACACATGTCAGGATATGACCCTTCTCTCTTTTCAAAACAACGCGCCGACGCTACCATATATGTGCGGGGAAACAGATATGCTGTGGATCTGGATGCTGTGGTACGAGTATGGTGCAAAAGCGAATAAAGAGAGGTACTGTGATGTGTTCCTTTTATCCCTCCAAAGCCAGACACTCCTCGCGTGCGCCTTTTCACTCGCTCTTCACCCACGACGCTCGCCCGCCGTTGCCTAACCCACGCGAACACACACGCGAGATATTACAACTCTATAATATTTAAGTGAATTTTTGCCATGCGACGAATGGTGTTATACACTGTCATGTTTTAGGGTGCGAATAAAGAATAGGAAAGTAAGTTAAAATGCCACATGAAGCCCAGGAGATAGGTTCACACAAACACACACAAACACATCCACACCCACACCGACATTTGTCATAAAGAATACACATCCGCATAAACACACGCACAGAAAACAATAGCGGAAGAACAGAGGGAGCAACAAGGAAATAAAAACGCGAGATTACACGAGACCAAGAGAAGAGGAGGTCTCACCCTCGACCTTCTCTCCTCCTACACCCCCAACCCCATCCAGCAGCACCCCGCATGCCAACGACCCTCACCCCCCCTCATCACCCACGACCCGCCCGACCGAAATGAAAGGCAGGTAGTTCACGCTCTTGGAAGCGAGTCGTTTGTGTGATCATCGCGGTGGGCGCTGCATTGTCGGGGCGGGTCTGCAGGGAGATAAAAGTCACAGAGACCGAGAAAATGCGGAAACTTGGGATGAAGGAAACTGCGCCGGATATTGCAGTTTACAAGGCTGTTGGCATAACTACCTGGTAACAACTTCCAGGGCGAAGGACATGCGAGAGCTTGGCACGAGAGGAGACCACGACTCGAAATGCAGGAACCAGAAAAATGGCCCGTGGGCAAGGGACACCTACCGCGAGACTTAAGTGGCTTACCGAGAAATTAAAAAGTTAATGGGCATACGATTTCAGTCGAATTCCACTATAAACGCTATTTCACTGAGCATCATTTGAAGCATTCCAGACAATCTCCGTCGCCATCACAATCAAACATCATCCACTTTAGCAACAGCAAGCACCATCAACCGCTATTCTGCCATGCACCGCTCGCACCACAGAATCACGTGGTCACGTCGCATGTCTCTCTTTCTCTGCCTCTGCGTGGGGGATTCGTGTGCTTGGCTCTCTCGCTCTCCCTCACGCACAAACACTTTCTATAACCTGAGGGATGAATTATTAAAATCACGGTATGGGTCAGTGCCTGGGGTAAGACTCCTCTAAGGTTCGTATCAAAAACATTTTGCCGAAGTCAAGTTTCGGAGACACCGTTCTCGGAGACACGACTCGAAAATTCCTTTCGACGTACTTGTTACCCAGATTTTTCCCAATGGTCCATATCTATCAATGCTTCTGCCAACACCAAAGGACAAATTAATTGATCCGTCATTAACAAATACCTCGGTGGGGAAGTTGGCTGAATCTCGTGTGTGTGTTGGCGTGTTTTCGAATACAAACGTGAGTGCGTTCACGTGCTTGTGTGCGTATGCATGAACGTATGCGTGTACGTGTACGGGTGCGCAGGCCTTTTCCACATTTCCGCTTCAAACACGCACGCCCCCTTTCCCCAGACTCAGTCACTACCATTCAAAATTTCACGCAACCGTTGTAAACTTTCTCGGGCTCAATCACAAAGATATTCTCTCCTGCTTTCTCTCCCTCACAATGCCACCTTTCGCATTTCTTGCTCACCTCTACGTTTCCCTTGACTGTTTACACAGACGATAAGAGCAAAGCCATTACGTACTTACAACCAAGCGTTTTCGCTGGTAAATATTTTCAAACTGGTTGGATACATCGGAGTAAACTTGCTATGAAAAATACGTTATCGCCATCGTGGCACTTCACTTCTGAGATAATAAGGTTAGGCACAGAGAACAATCGGTCGTTTTTGTCGCTGCTATGCCCACGGAAATCAGAAACTGCCTATTGCTCCACGTAGAACCGTGGGAAAAGATAGGCCTATCTTCGCCCTTTCCCTTTCTTACGTTCCATGTTGTGCGTTGGTGTTCTTCCCTTCCTTCTTTCCCGAATGTAGGTGGTTAAGTTATCCACCCTAGAGAAAGGAGAAAAAACAAACAAACAAGATGAAGATGTTTAATCCCCATCTCTCCTTTGAGAGAGAGTAAGACAGTACACGTCCTTCGCACGGATCAAGGTAGGGTCACCTTCCCACGGTCAGCATTTTTTTCCCACAGCCATGCTTTCTTCTCACGCTAACCGCACCAACTGAGGCGCGTTTCCGCTGCCCGTAATTTTTGTGATCTCGGGTAAGTGCGTGAGACCGGATGTCTTGAGATTGCAAAGCGTCTTGATCAGACATGGAAGGAGCGCTGCCATCTTGCCTTATAAAAGCAAAGGCGCCGGAAGGGAACTGATGATGGGGCGGGAGGGGCACGGGAAGCACACAAGGCTTGCATTTTTATATTCTCATACCAGGTGTTAGACTTGCGTAAGCTTGGAAGGGTTGCTGAAAGATGCTGCGAAGAAGGTTGAACGCCAATCACAAGGGTACGTTTATACAGCCAAGTGAAACTATAGCATTTGGTGGATCGGGGATTCAGGTGACATAACCTCAGGTGGACTTAGATGGTTGGCCAGACGGAACAAGGTGGCTAAGAAGCAAGAACCAACCTCCCCGAGCAGATGGTGGCTGAGACTCGCCTTCTGGTGAACGAAACACGTAACGAAGCGATCTTGGTGAGCGAGTTACGTGACGAGACACAGCCTCTAGCTTCACTCTGACAGCGTGACGAAGGTGGTCACTCGTACTGCCATAAAACCCACTAAAGTGTGACATCTCAAGACCATTCAACCACACGATCGACGCACCGCAAGTTTAAAGCCTTTCCACGCTATCTGTCGAGGATGCTGTTGTCATACTGTGCCATAATGGTTTCTTGTCATACTATTGTAAATGCACCACTTCAGTTTACACTACAATGGGACTATTGCTATCATACTTTCTGATCAGCCCGTTATACTTGCACACAATATCGCTATAAATAAAATAAAATTCTCACTCGACGCTCGCGGTCTGTTGTCACATATCACTGTCATATCTCTGCTATTTCGCTGTCACAATTCATCATTACACAGTGAAGTGCCGTCGCATTTCTATATTTTACCACGCACCACTTTCAAAACTTCAGTCACCATTCATTCCTACCATCGAGCTGTTAACCTACCACAGCTTAAAGCTATACCACAGAAGCGGGAATCTCCTTTCAATTATAACAATCGTCCCAGCTGACTCAACTATCACTATCGCTATTATACTTAATTATATCCCAATCACTCCATGAATTCATAAAGCCGCTGACACCTCCGTCATTAATCTAAACCTCAAATAGAACGGTCCAGAACAAGAACAGGAACAAGAATAACAACAACAAAACCAGTTCCCAAGTACGGTCATCATTTCCTCGTCCTCCAAGATGGCGGCCGCACGTGTGGAGGGCGTACAGCTGGGAAACGCAGAGTGCACTAAATAACCAAGCCTTTCATCAGAGAGGAAGTTGAGCAAGGAAACATATCATTGCCGTTTAGGAAGGAGGAGGGGGGAGGAGAGTGGGGTTGAGGAGGAGGGAGGGAGTGGGGGTTGAGGAGAGAGAGGTGGGGATGGGGAAGGGGGAAGGGGAAGGGGAAGGGGAGGGGAGGGGGGGAATGGGAGGGGGGAAGGGGAGGGGAGGGGGGAAAGGGAATGGGAGGGGGAAGAAGGAGGGGGAGAGGGAATGAGAGAGAGAGAGAGAGAGAGAGAGAGAGAGAGAGAGAGAGAGAGAGAGAGAGAGAGAGAGAGAGAGAGAGAGAGAGAGAGAGAGAGAGAGAGAGGAGGGGGGAGGGGGTATGGAAGGAGGAGGGCGAGGTAGAGTGAAAGGTTGGGGGCGCCGGGAACACCTGTCCGAGGGAGACCTTCCGCTAATCACCGAACAATCGAAGTCCCTTCTCCCGATTCGAGCGCCCTAATCACGCCTAATCCGTGAATAAGCCTCAGCTGGCGGACAAACAACACAAATTCACACGTCCTCCACGGTAACCCCATCCCACCCTCCCCTCCCCTCCCCTCCACTCCACACCTACACCTACTTACTCTCGCCTCCCCCTACCCCCTACCCCCTACCCCCCTATCCCCTCCTCCCCCAATCACTTACCGAGCTCCCCCGAGTGAGCTTGGTAACCATAGCCCTGTGCCCTTACACTATGCCTGTCTGCCTGCTCCGTTCACTTTCACTATCTCTCTCCCCCCACCCCACTCTCTCTCCTCCTCCTCCCCCTCCCTCTTCCCTCGTGCCTAGTAACTAGTACCTCCTTTCTTCACCGCCCACAACTGCCTACCTTAACCTACCCTATGCACTTCATTGTAAACATTCGCTCGGGACTCGCACCACTCTTCCTATTAATAGGCCTATCTATTTACCTTCTTTTCAAATCATTACCACTTAATTTCCACACTGACTTTCCCGATCACGTCTTCTGCCTATTGAAATTTACGTTTATTTATTTTTCTTTTTCCTATGACTACCATTAACCGCCACGAAGCCATTATTACACCCCCGCACGCATGCACAATCGAGTTCTTAATAATATGAAACGCAAGTGTCGTAATTTCCTAGATTCTCTCCGCTAAAATGCCTATTTTATTTATATGACTGAGCTAATGGCTTGATCGCAGATTTCAGCACGATTAAACTTCTTACGGGGAAGGAAAAAATGCTTGAACATTCTAATCGGTGTGAATGTCGAAACGGCTCGAAGTTGTTCAAATTTATCTGTGTATTTTCGATACTGTCTGGCTTGGTTGGTTGTGTGAGAGAGGTAAGTGTGTAAGTGTGTGTGTGTGTGTTTGGGTCTACGTGTGTGTGTGTGTGTGTGTGTGTGTGTGTGTGTGTGTGTGTGTGTGTGTGTGTGTGTGTGTGTGTGTGTGTGTGTGTGTGTGTGTGTGTGTGTGTGTGTGAGAGAGAAAGAGAGAGAGAGGGGGGGGAGAGAGAAAAGAGAAAGAGAGAGAGAGAGAGAGAGAGAGAGAGAGAGAGAGAGAGAGAGAGA
Source organism: Penaeus japonicus (assembly GCF_977035675.1). Classification (NCBI taxonomy): domain Eukaryota; kingdom Metazoa; phylum Arthropoda; class Malacostraca; order Decapoda; family Penaeidae; genus Penaeus; species Penaeus japonicus. The sequence goes on along the minus strand of NW_028234406.1, from coordinate 19,777,308 downwards.
GAGAGAGAGAGAGAGAGAGAGAGAGAGAGAGAGAGAGAGAGAGAGAGAGAGAGAGAGAGAGAGAGAGAGAGAGAGAGAGAGAGAAAAAAGAGAGCACGTGTGTGTTAAACCATTCTACCTTCACTGATATGAAACAGTGGTATATAAGAGCGCAAAAACAAGTGATATAAACACAACCACAATTATTTACCGGTTTCTCTTCTGGAAGTTCCGCCCATCTGTTTTTCTCTCGCTCAAAGATTGTTTTTACCCAACCTATATATATATCAACGACTTCCGGCGAAAAAACACCAGTTGCTAATCTCATCTGCCTTCAAGGTTCCCGCCATAAAACTCATCTAAAGGGACTCAGGTTGCACCCAGTGTTTACAGAAAAGAAAACTAGAACAAGAAGCGGGGAAAACAACCGACGCATGTCAACAATTGGCGCGTAATTCCCACAGACATCGTAATACACTCGATGCACTTGAATACGCCTTGGCAATGCTGAGCTTCTTAATTGATTAAACTAGGGAGCGCGGGCGATTTTCGAGGCGGGTGGAGGCGGGTGGAGGTGGGTGGGTGGGGGGGGGGGGAGGGTGCGAAAGAAAAAAAGTACGAATTTGTCTATTATATTTGTATTCTAGGATTGCTAATCCAGAATTATTTGGTTAATGTTTACAAAAAATACTAAAAACATTTTTTTTTTAATTCAAGAGGGGTTCCTAATTATATGGTTGAAGAACTGAGGGTGGCGGCCTTGAAGTAAGAGCCAAGAGGGAAGGGGGAGGGGGTGGTAGAGGGGGATAAAATGATTAGGAATCACTATCGTAATGCAAACTGTAAATATCTAAGCCATGACGTATCCAGCATATCAATACCTGCAGAAGGATACTGTCCAAGGATATATCGATGAGTCAAATCACGAACATATATAAATATATAACACCACAACCGTATAAGGAATAACACCGTTTAGATATCCTGTGACAAGCCAGAGTACAACCTGGATTTAATAAAGGTGGGGGTAAGCGGAGGGAAGGGAGGGGGAATAAACAAGGAGGAAGGGGGAGGGAGGGGGAAGAGAAAAGGTGATAGGAAAGAAGACAAGGGGAAGGGGGGAGTAGGGTGAGGGAGGAGGAGGGAAGGAGAAGAGGGAAGGGGGGGGGGGGCAGAGGAGCGGGAGGGGAAAGGGTAGGGGGCAACCCGAGACCCGCCCCAACAGCCGTCCAAAGTGCGCTCGGCGAAGGCCGGTTTCGACTCGTCATGAAACACGTAGAAACGCGATGTGCTGCAAGTAAAACGCATCCCCACAGTCCTTCGCTTTCCAAAATTGGATTGCGAAGGGACGGCGAGGCTCGATGGCCTCTTCTGACTAGCTGAAGCTCTTTTGTTTATTTAGGTTTGTTTTTTCCTACTTTTTACGCATGAGAGAGGTGCCTCATACGAATGCATTTTCCACCTACAAACTGGCATTGGCAAATTAGGGAACTGTCCCCTATTTTGCTAGTGCCAGTTTTGAAAGATGCGTTCTACAAAAAATGCGGCGCCTCGAATCAAAAAGACACTTTAGACAACTGTGTCACCTAAAACCTTCCGCGTAATTTGGCAATATGAAGAGACAGAGAACAGGGCGTCGCGGTGTTATTTCAGGTTGTAACCAATCGCTCCAACCTGGATAACTATGTTTTATTCCTTTATGCATATATCCATTTATTCATTCATTCCTCTCTCTCTCTCCCTCGTCATTTCCTCCCCTCTCGCTTTCCTAACCTTTACTCTCCTTCTCCCTTTCCTACCATTCTCTGTCCCTCTCCCTTCCCTCCACCTCTCTCCCCCCCTCTCTCTCCCTCTCTTTCCTCCTCTCTCCCCCTCTCTCTCTCTCCTCCCCTCTCCCTCTTTCTCCTCCCCTCTCCATCTCCCTCTCTCCTCCCCTCCCCCTCTCCATCTCCCTCTCTCTCTCCTTCCCTCTCCATCTCTCCCTCCCTCTCCCTCTCCCTCTCTCTCCTTCCCTCTCTCCCTCTCCCTCTCCCTCTCCCTCCTTCCCCCTTCCCCCTCTATTTTTAACGAGTCATTACACAGCCCCGTACACCGACACGGTCACAACGCGAACGGCCCTGAGTAGCGACCGCTTAGCGCAACGTGAGGCACAAGACCACAACACTATGGCTCAACGTTGCCAGCGTGACAGTCAGAGACGTGATCTTTCCCTTCCCCTCTTTCTCTTTCTCTTTCCTTCCCCCCCTCCCCTCTTTCTCTCTCTCCTTCCTCCTCTTTCTCTCTCTCCTTCCTCCTCTTTCTCTCTCTCCTTCCTCCTCTTTCTCTCTCTCCTTCCTCCTCTTTCTCTCTCTCCTTCCTCCTCTTTCTCTCTCTCCTTCCTTCCCCCTCTCTTTCCTCTCCCCCTTTTTCTCTCTCTCTTTCCTTCCCCCCTTTTTCTCTCTCTCTTTCCTTCCCCCCTCTTTCTCTCTCTCTTTCCTTCCCCCCTCTTTCTCTCTCTCTCTTTCCTTCCCCCCTCTATCTCTCTCACTCTCTCTTGGGCTCCCCTCTCTTATTCTCCATCTCTTCACCCTTCTCTCTCTTGTTCTTTCCCCCTTCCTCATCTTCCTCTTCCATCCTACTTTTTCCCCTACTCCCTCCTCCTCCAACCGCCCTCCCCTCTTCCCACCTTCCCCTTCCCCATTACATACTCTTTCCATTTTTCCCTCCGCCCCCTCCCCGCCCCTCCCCCTCCTAGCGTCCACCGCGGATCGGACTTCGTCACTGCCACCTCCGACCCCTCCCCCTCCCTCTCCCCCCCGGGTAACGCTGCGACACGAGTGGGCGGCCAAGCGATGGGCGGCTTGACGAACTCTGGCGCCTAGCAGATGTTCGAAGAAGGAGAGGAGGAGGAGGAGGAGGAGGAGGAGAAGGAGGAGGAGTGGAGGAGGAGGAGTGGAGAAGGAGAAGAGGAGTGGAGAAGGTGAAAAGGAGAGGAGGAAGAATAAAAAAGAAGGAGGGCGAGGAGGAGAAGGAAAAGAAAAAGAAGGAGGGGGAGGATAAGGAGAAGGAGGAGGAAAAGAAGAAGAAGAAAAAAAAGAAGCAGAAGAAGTAGAGGAAGAAAGAAAGAAAAGTTCAAAGTTGTGGACATCAATGGTTCCCGAGGAAAAGGAAGAGGAGGGGGTCGGGGAAGAGAGGAAGAAGAAAAAGAGGAAAAGGAGTAGAAATGAACGTGAAAAAATAAAAGGAAAAGGAGGAGAATAAGAGGCAAGGGGAAGAAATAGGAGGAGCAAGTGGAGAAAATGTAGAAGTAAACGAGAAGAGGATAGTTGAGGGAAGAGGGGGGGGGCAAGAGAAGGAGAAAGGGAGGAGAGGGGAAATGAGAGGGAGGGAGGGAATAGGAACAAAAACAAAAAAACAACCCCTCCTGTAAACAGACACACACACATACACACACACACAAACAAGCAAACAAACAAACAAGCCCTCACCCCAGCCACACACACACGCCCCCTCCCCTCCCCTCCCCTCCCCTTCCACCCTCAACCAACTAATTCTGACACCTCGCGCGGAGAAGACAACAGGGGCTGGAAAACCGGCACCAGGACGGCTCGACACGTGAGCTGGCTGGCTCGACAACCTCCGTCACCAACACCAGCCACGGGTTCTCCTTTTTAATGTTTGTGTTCGGGCCAGCTGGCGTGACCTCCGCCCCCTCACTCCTGTGGGACCCCGCGGAACACCCGCCGCCCTTTCTCTCACTATCTTTCCCTTGTCCTGTTCCTTCATTTCTAGTTTCTCTCTCTCTCTCTCTCTCTCTCTCTCTCTCTCTCTCTCTCTCTCTCTCTCTCTCTCTCTCTCTCTCTCTCTCTCTCTCTCTCGCTCTCGCTCTCGCTCTCGCTCTCGCTCTCGCTCTCCCCCTCTCTCTCTCCCTTTCTCCCTCTCTCCCTCTCTCCCTCTCTCCCTCTCTCCGCTCTCGCTCTCGCTCTCTCTCTCTCTCTCTATCTCCCCCCCTCTCTCTCCCTCCTCCTTTCTCTCGCTCGCTCTCTTACCCCCTCCTTCTCCCTCTCTCTTTATCTCCCCCCCTCTCTCTCTCTCTTTATCCCTCCCCTCTCTCTCTCTCTTTATCTCCCCCCCTCTCTCTCTTCATCTCCCCCCCCTCTCTCTCTCTTTATCTCCCCTCTCTCTCTCTATCTCCCCCCATCTCTCTCTCTATCTCTATCTATCTATCTATCTATCTCCCCCCCTATCTCTCTCTCTCTCTTTATCTTCCCCCCTCTCTCCCTCTATCCCCCCCTCTCTCTCTCTATCTCTATCTCCCCACCCCTCTCTCTGTCTATTTCCCTCCCTCCTCTCTCTCGCTCTCTTACTCCCTCTTCCTCTCTCTCTCGCTCTCTTCCTCCCTCCTTTTCTCTCTCTCTCATTCCCTCATTCCTTCTCTCTCCCTCCCTCGTTCTTTCTATATCCCTCCTCTCCCTCCCTTCTCCCTTCTCTTTCTAACTCCTCTTCATCCCGTTCTCTCTTCCTCCTCACGCCTCTCCTTCCCTCTATTTCTTCTCCCTCTCTCTCTTTCTCCCTACCTATCCCCTTCCCTCTCTCCCTCTCGTGGTGTCTCTTTGCAACCACAGATGAAGGATTAGGAAGAAAAGGGAGGGGGGTCCATTTTTGTTTCTCGACATTTTTATTTCTTTCAGAATTAAAACTCGTCAACGGAACCTGTCCCATTCTCGCGGTTTTACTCTAAGCTGGCGACGGCTGCTCCTGCGTCGACGCCAGTTTTGCAAATCTTAAATGCGGCGATTCATTTATTTCCATTGACATTGTTTAAATAAAATCGAAAAGGTCTGTCCATGTTTTATTTATATTTCATAAAAGTTAAAAAGGCAAATGACCCATTGCTAATTATCTACCTATCTATATCTATCTAATAATTTTAAATAAAGAATGAAACTTCGAAAGATATAGCACTGATTACATTGGTCCCCCAAAATTCAATGAAAAAATACGTATATTACCGGTATCAATGAAATAAGAAAAACTAACATAACCAACACCACCTATAAAACCCTCGACCGCCCTTTCTAAGTCACTGAACTGAATGCAACGTCAAAGAGCAAGTAGCTGCCACCAGAGCCCAGGATGAGTCAGAGCGCCGTACTCACCGGTGCTTGGGTTGTGTGACCTCGCCTCACCACGTATTCACCTCAGGCCGCAGTCTGTGGGAGAAGAGACTTGAGCTGTGACACGTTGTGGCTGTGTAAGAACAACTGCAGGGTCCCCCGAAGCAGCGCTGTGTCAGCGGCACTGCACGCTGGGTGCTTGCAGTTTTTTTTATGCTGTGTTTACGGTAGCTTAGTCGCCCATCGGCTGAATCATTCGTTCCATTATGATTTAATATAGTCAGACAGTTTCATGATGCAATGGGCATGATACACTATCACATTTCATTGCTTTAAAATCTCTTAACGTGATCAACACCACCCCCATTCATCCTATATTTACATTTGTCACTTTCACCTTCATGCACCTAAATTTGTCACCGCCATCCACCATAGGTCTCCACTCATGTCCCCCGCCATAAATCTCATAATGTTCATAACCCATGTCATAAAAGCCCAATTCGTCACCATCGCACCACAGCCATCATAAACCACTTTCCTTTAAATCATGGTTCCGTGTCTTCACAAATCATGGCCAGCTATACACATCTGATGTAAGAACATTTAATTCAAATATCGCTGCAAACACTTATAAAATACATAACTGAAGGCAAACAGCTGCCAATGGCAATTTGGATACATCATTCCAGACCGACTCTCCAGACCAGACGTCTATGAAGAAGAAGAAGAAGAAGAAGAAAAAAAAACATGACAGATCACAACACACTCCAGACGACTAATGTCAGACTCCCTCTCCAGATGACCATGACGGACCGACTTCAATTGGACATCATCTCAGACGAACTCTAAAGAAACATTAGCATGGATAGCTTCAGACAGAAAGAAATGTAATCGATGGCTTTCGATCTTATAGCTTCCTCGGAATTACATTTTCTTCTCCATTTGCCACAATGATCTTTTCTTACGAGAACCATCACATAACAATCTCCATTAAACATTACAAACTCCCTTTCCATACAAGAGGAACCACAGACTCTACTCTCCTTTCGACCAACACCAAAGGCCGACTTTCCTGGCTACAGATTTCACAAAAAAAAAAAAAAAAAAAAAAATCCACCCGCCTCTCGCTAGGGACTCCCCGACCGATCATCCCGAAGAACACAAGATTACTCCCCTTTTATTATACCGTACCATCCTAACATACGACAAAAACACGACCACCATCCCTAAACGCCTATCCCCACAAGGCACTCACTCACTAACCACCACGAGTCGCACGGAGAACAAAAACAAAATGTACTCCACAAGGACCTATGCCATCATGCACATCGATGTCATAAATACTGGCCACACCTTGCACGATAACATACGCACACGCACACACACACAAATGGCTGCCCATATGGATTCCGTGCATGCGCAAGCAAGGCAGACACACACTAATCAGGACGGAGCACTTCTTTGCTGAAAATACACACTGGTACATTGCAGAAACAGGATATCAGTCATTAACATGATGAGTTAATACTAATACGGGCATCTTATTTAAGCGGATAGAATAATACAGTGGTTTAGATAGCATAACAATGTTTCATTTCGAAAGAAACACAGGGAGAGAGAGAGAGAGAGAGAGAGAGAGAGAGAGAGAGAGAGAGAGAGAGAGAGAGAGAGAGAGAGAGAGAGAGAGAAAGGGGGGAGAGGGAGAGGGAGAGGGGAGAGGGGGAGGAGAGAGGAGAAGAGAGAGAGGGAGAGGGGGAGGGGGAGAAGGGAGAGAGGGAGAAGAGAGGAGAGAGGGAGAGAGGGGAGAGGAGAGAAAGAGAAAGAGAAGAGAGGAGAAGAGAGGAGGGAGGAGAGAGAGAAGGAGAAGAGGGAAGGAGAAGAGAGAGAGAGAGAAGGAGAGAGAAGAGAGAACATGAGAGAGGGGAAGAGAGAGAAGAGAGAGAGAGAGACAGAGAGAAGCATAAGAGAGAGAGAAAGAGAGAGAGAGAGAAGGGAGATAGAGAGAGGAACAGAGAGCATAGAGAGAGAAGAGAGCATAGAGAGGAGGAAACATGAGAGAGAGGCAGGAACATGAGATAGAGGCAGAGGCAGTGATGAACATGGGATAGAGGAGTGAAACATGGAGGCATAGAGAGGCAGTGAAACATGGAGGATAGAGAGAGCAGTGAAACATGAGAGCATAGAGAGGCAGTGAAACATGGAGCATAGAGAGAGCAGAGACAGGAAACATGGAGGCATAGAGAGGCAGTGAAACATGGAGAAGAGAGCATGAAACATGGAGATAAGAGGCAGTGAAACATGGAGGCATAGAGAGGCAGTGAAACATGGAGGCATAGAGAGGCAGTGAAACATGGAGGCATGGAGAGGCAATGAGACATGGAGGCATAGAAAGGCAGTGAAACATGGAGGCATAGAGAGGCAGTGAAACATGGAGGCATAGAGAGGCAGTGAAACATGGAGGCATAGAGAGGCAGTGAAACATGGAGGCATAGAGAGGCAGTGAAACATGGAGGCATAGAGAGGCAGTGAAACATGGAGGCATAGAGAGGCAGTGAAACATGGAGGCATAGAGAGGCAGTGAAACATGGAGGCATAGAGAGGCAGTGAAACATGGAGGCATAGAGAGGCAGTGAAACATGGAGGCATAGAGAGGCAGTGAAACATGGAGGCATAGAGAGGCAGTGAAACATGGAGGCATAGAGAGACAGTGAAACATGGAGGCATAGAGAGGCAGTGAAACATGGAGGCATAGAGAGGCAGTGAAACATGGAGGCATAGAGAGGCAGTGAAACATGGAGGCATAGAGAGGCAGTGAAACATGGAGGCATAGAGAGCAGTGAAACAAGGAGGAATAAAGAGGGAGTGAAACATGGAGGCATAGAGAGGAAGTGAAACATGGATGCATAGAGAGCAGTGAAACATGGAGGCAGAGAGGCAGTGAAACATGGAGCATAGAGAGGGCAGGCAAAGAGACAAAGAGGTAGAGAGCAGGGACTTACAGAGGCATAAAGAAAACACAGATAGAGACATAGACATAAAGAGACAAAGAGAGGGAGACAAGAGGAAAGGATATAAGGAGAAAATGGAGACACTGTGAGACACGGAAGCATAGCGAGTCAAACATACATATGTGAGGAGGAAAGGAGATAGACAGAGAGAGAGAGAGAGAGAGAGAGAGAGAGAGAGAGAGAGAGAGAGAGAGAGAGAGAGAGAGAGAGAGAGAGAGAGAGAGAGAGAGAGAGAGAGAGAAATATATATTCACACACACACACACACACACACACACACACACACACACACACACACACACACACACACACACACACACACACACACACACACACACACACACATCCTTACATAAACAAAGACTCCCGCTCGCAGCTCAGTTTTCCTCCTCATCAGGAACATCCAAGTATGTTCACCTGCCTACGCAATCATCCTTACACGGCTAGTGCAAGGGCTGCCTCCAGAAGTCAAGATGAAGTATATATACAAACAATAATGCTACTAAACACAACGAGGGAAAAGATTTAAGAATCCCAGCTGTCCTACGATTGAAAGAAAGGCAATCCTTCGTCTTCCCTTCTTCTGGCAAAGGAGGACTCACCTGGTGAACAGCTGATCTCCTCTTCCTTAGGAGTGTGGCCGGCCTGAACCAGCCCACGACTTGCCTTCCAATACACACGTAATCCCCGCACTTCTCTGCCCTATCTTATTTCTCATTCCAAATTTGGGACCTATTCACAAGGATGCTTCCTTCATTTTCAGTCTCTCTGGATGGCAGTCCAAACATACACCACGAATCGGTAAAGTATAAAAATTGTGGAAGAGGCGCTATCACCCTCACACATCCCTTCCGCGACCACAAGTTACGCTGACTGTGAGCAGCTTGCTTCCTCCAACCAGCAACGTTTACGCTCAGTCCTGACCCCTCCCCCCAGCTGACGCGCGTTGCCAAGTGTTCTTAAACTTTGGTGATCTCATGGTTGTTGTAGAGTCGAAATGATGGCTGTGGTATGAGCAAGAGGTGTGTGAGAAAAATGTGTGTAAAAGGTGTGGATCGTAAGACTATGTGAAATCCAGTGGGAGAATTACATTGATCTCCCAAAGGCAACACTCCCCGCAAGAAGTAACCAACCTCAGGCAAAAGAAGGACTTTGTAGGTAATTTTAGCTCCATTTCTTCTTTTTTCATTCTATATGAGAAGATAAACAATATTCATGCTAACTACCTTCACATGTGCAGGTATTTCCTTCTGTTAATGAAATGTCAAGCCCAAAGAAGTTGCCATCGTCCATCTCCGAAGTGCTGTTCGGGGCATGACCGCCAGCTGCCATCAACCGCCATATGGATAATAACAACCAAAGGAGTTACAGTGAACCGGCTCCTCAATACTTCCATTTTTTTCAGACGATTAATGAAAATAGTCGAGTAAGTGATGAAAACGGAATCAAAATAATATCAAAAGCCTGGACATCGCACACCAAATCGGCCCAACCAGGCAGCTGAGCCCAGCAGGTGGTAAGGCAGTAGGGTCCAATTTAGCGGTAAACATAATGGACAGATCGCCGTTAGCGTGACCTCTCCGGACACACAGGAAGCAAACTTCACTTATTACGCTTACGAGTCTTCCATTTATCAAGTGCGCGCTTCCTCTGCATCCTATCAAGTCCGACTGAGCGAATCCTGCTCAAGGAAAGGCGCAAGACATCCTTCCTGGCCTCGCCGCCCTCCCGAACAGGATCCTCCCGCAGCTAACACTCGTGTTCGCGTGGGCGCCCACCTCAAGCCCTGGGCCGCTGGTCGCTGACACCCTCGAGGCTTTGTGCAGCGCCAATGGGAGGAAACCAGTGTGAAATGAGCTGCTGTAAGTGGAAGAAACGAGCACTTTTGTTCGCCCTTCCCCCGCCCGAGCGCTGACAACATTTCAATAAACTTCGCCTCGGAAAGTCTGAAATATCATCGG
>NW_028234406.1:19757264-19759764 GCF_977035675.1 Penaeus japonicus | reverse complement strand
TTTTTTTTATCTCCATTCATTCCTCAATCAAACGCCGTGAAGACAAAATCCAGTTCCAGTGCAAAACACTCGCTTTCCCTCCGGTGCTTGCCCGTCCGAGCGATCAGAACGGAATGCACACGATAAGATCGGTGCGAAGTGACCGCGGACGCCGAGCTTACTGTGTACCTTTTGTGCGCGCCTCTTGTCCGAGCGGTACCTGCGTCTTAGCGGTAAACAACACGTAACCTTAGACGGTCAATATTGGTGCGATAACACAACCCTCTCAACAGGTCGAAACCCACCCCGCCGTAGCCCTAATGATGATGAAATGGCCTTCCACGGGCTGGCAGGTGACGCGACGCAGGGACTCTTGCACGCTGGATATTTGCACGCGCGGGCACACACACGCGCACACATTATATATATATATATATATATATATATATATATATATATATATATATATATATATATATATATACATATATGTGTGTGTGTGTGTGTGTGTGTGTGTGTGTGTGTGTGTGTGTGTGTGTGTGTGTGTGTGTGTGTGTGTGTGTGTGTGTGTGTGTTTTGTGTTTATATATACATATAAATATAAATATACATATAAATAAATAAATAAATATATAAATATTTATATATTTAAACATCTATCTATCTATCTATCTATCTATCTATCTATCTATCTATCTATATATATATATATATATATATATATATATATATATATATATACGTATACATATACATATATACCTGTATACATATGTACATATAACAACATATACATACACATACACATACACATACACATGCACATGCACATACTATACATACACACACACACATACATACGGATCTATATTGTATGTACTATATGCATAGTTACTCTTTTTATATATAAACGATATATAGATATATAGCTATAGAAGTAGATACATATATAGATATGGATATAACTTGCCAGCCAGATTGATCGAGATGTATATATGGATGGATAGATAGATAAATAAATAGATATAATAGCCTGATAAATAGATGTAGATAGATAAATAGAGAGAGAGAGATAGAAGAGAAATTAAAAATAATTAAAACTCCGAATGACAAGAAATCATTTAAATTATCTACAATAACGTTCCTCCTAGTCGGCCCATGACCCCCTCCCCCCACGCCAAGTGATAATTGACCTGAGAAGAAATCCAACAGTGAGCCTCTTCACCTCCTGCTGTCTCTCCCAGCAGTGATCTGACCTGATAACCCCCCTCCCCCCCAACCTCCTTTTACTTATCCCTCTATCCCCCCACCCCACCCTCCCTTCCCTATCTATTCCCTCCTCCTCCTTACCCCTGTTCCCCTATCCCCCCTCCTCCTGTAGCTTCTCCCTCCCTCCATCTCCCTCTTCCCCTTCCCCTTCAACCCCATCTCATTTACCTGCTCATGACCTCAGCTGACCCAAGACGACAGGTAAGCGTCAACAAGTGTTTTTTTTTATACGAGTGAAAGTGTGTTTAGCAGCTACATGTAATCCGAGTCTCTTAGTCTGCCATATTAAATATCACACCAAGATCTTGTGTTTTTCTTGTGAGAATTACGCAAGGGTTGTGTCGAATTAATGTCATTACGATGCGGGTTGGTGGTGGTGGTTATGGTGATGATTATAATAACAATAATGATAATAATGAGAGTAATAATAATAATGATAATGATAATAATGATAATAATAATAATAATGATAATTATAATAATAATGATGATAATAATAATAATAACAATAATATTAATGATAATTGTACTGATAATGCTGATAATAATAATGATACTACTACTACTAATAATAATGATACTACTACTAATAATAATAATGGTAATAAGAACATAAATGGGGGTAATAATGATAACAATAATGGTGATAAGAACATAAATGGGGATAATAAAAAAACAATAACAATGATAATAATAGGAATTACAATAACAGTAAAACTAGCAGCAATAACAATAGCATCAATAATAATAATAATAATAGATATACATATAAAATAATAATGGTGGTAATAATAATAGTATCGATAATAATAATAGTACTGATAATAATAACAGTAATAATGATAATAAAAATAATAGTATTGTAAATGATTATGATAATATTAGCATTATCAATATCGTTGATAATAATGAATATACGTATATTACTTTAATGGCAATAATAATGCAAACAAAACAAAATCATTATTACATGGTAATATTAGTAGTAATAAAAATTATACTGATAATAATAATAATGATATTAAGCAGCAATAATAATAGTATCAATAATAATAATAATAATGATAAATATACATATATAATAATAATAGTGGTAATAACAATAATAATAATAGTATTGTATAGGATAATGATAATATTAGCATTATCGATATAGTTGATAATAATGAATATATGTATATTACTTCAATGACAATAATAAGAACACCGTCATCAGTCCACTGAAAAAAACAAGAAAACACTAATGATAATG
>NW_028234406.1:19747264-19752264 GCF_977035675.1 Penaeus japonicus | reverse complement strand
TCAAACGCAAGCTCCCAAATCATGGCACATAAAAGCGGCAGCCAACATTAAAAGCATCATATATCCGGAACGTGCCTCTCTCAACCCCCCACCCCCTTGCCCCGCTAACAGCCTCCTCCTTCTCCATCCACACATCTTTCTTCACTCCCCATCCGTACCCACCCTTGCTCCTCCCTTCTTCACCTCACTTCCCCTTATCCCTTTCTCCTTTTCTATCGTCACCTCTTTCCTCCTGTCCCCATTCCCATACTCATCCTCCTACCAACCATTCCCTCCTTCCCCTTTTCCCCTCCTCCATCCTTACCTCTTTCCTCCTCTCCCCATCCCTACACTCACCCTCCTTCTCCCCCTTTCCCCTTTTCCCTCCTCCATCCTTACCTCTTCCCTCCTCTCTCCATCACTACACTCACCCTCCTTCTCCCCCTTTCCCCTTTTCCCCTCCTCCATCCTTACCTCTTTCCTCCTCTCTCCATCCCCACACTCACCCTCCTACCCCCTACCCTCTCCTCTCATCATCCCTCTCCCTCTCCCTCCCCCCCATCCCACTACCTTCCCCCGAGCGCCCCAATTTTCCCATCTAACCCCATGATGAACAGCTTGGCCTGGCCATGGGCGCGTCGCAGGCCCATACCAGCTGGGTCTGGCACGTGTTACATATCCCTTTCTTCCTCCCATTAAACTCGCTCCCCTGTTCCATCCAGCTGAGACACGTCATAAAGACACCCGTCGTGGGTGTTTGTGTATGAACAGATGCGCAAACTCAGTCACGGGAGGCAACAGGAAATGTATCATAGTAGTAAGGGGATACAGAACGTCCCCTTAAAAAAAAAAGAAGAAAAGAAACAGAAAAAATGCACACGTTTCTTATAAAAAAAACAAGACTCCTCTTTAGTTTCATTCCGTGCCGTCTTACAATTGCCCCGCCGACGTCTGGCTTCTCCCAATATTCCAGATATCTCTTATTTCTGATGATGCTCTTAATGCTCAATTTCCCTCCACTCTATCCGCATCCAGTCCGCCCTCCACCGGCTCGCCCAAGCAGACACAATCCCATAATTCCGTAATGGATAAAAGTGCGTCCCGTTCTGTCGTCCCTCCTTCATATGGCGACTTCTCCCTTCCTTTCTCCCTCCCTTTCTCCCTTCCTTTTACTTCTTTGTCTTTCAGTATTCATCAGTATGTCCGTCTATTTATCTGGCCCTCTACTGACTCTTCTACTTATTTATATCTGTATGGCATATCTATTCAAGGTCACTAGTTATGTCTAGTAATTGTGTATTGATTTATCTTCCGATTTATATCTTTTCTTATCCATTCGGCAAAACATCAACCTATTTCTCATTTTCTGAGGTACCTATCTATTTTGAATGCTCTATGTCTTCACCCATCCATAAACTATCCATCCACCTCAAAGGTTTTTTTCAGTCTATATGCAATCTATCCCTTTCAACCCTCTTTCATTCTATGAGTTAGGCATCCACTTTTCGTATCTCACGCATTCACCAAGTTTCAATCTATCTGCTACCCATCCACTTCATACACTCGAGTTATCGATTGTCTATCTATCCGGCATTAGTTCCTCACACGATAGCACACTGCATCAAAATGACACGCAGAACATTAAATAGAAGAGAATACCAAACAGCCATTCAGTCCTCTCGTCCAGATGTCAACCTATATCGCAATCAATCAATTATCCATCCTTTTCTAATCTCGTGTGTGTCCGCCCTCCGTCTACCTCACATTAAGTCCTCACACCATAACAAGTTCAGCCAAAATAGCACACAAACCAGACATCAAGACATTAACCAGATCGTGACCACAAGCCGCCATCCCACAGCCAAGGCGTTGTAACAGGTCGCGACTGAACTGCACACGTCACAGCTCCGCCTTTTCACCATGCAACTCGTACGACCGTTGCAAGCAAGGTCTGTGCGAGAACACGGCGCCGATAATATAGATTGCACACTTCATGTTGCAGGGTGAAGGACGAAGGGAGGAAATGTGGCGGGTTTATTGCTAATGATTCAGTGCATTTCATCTTCTGCGACATGGCGAGGCAGGAAATGAAATTCATGCAATAATGATGTACAAAATGCCGTTATTTGGGGAACAAGGTTCGCACGGAAACACGACACCAGCCGCAAAAACATGGAAAATATCACTATGACTTGATACATGTAATGAAGGACTGAAGTACATAAACACATATACACACACATGTACATATACGCACACATACACATGTATGCATATTTGTATGTATGTAGGCAGGTAGGCATGTAGGTAGGTATGTAAGTATGTAAGGATGAATTTATGTATATATGTATGTATGTCCATCCGTCCGTCCGCGTGTCTGTCTGTCTGTCTGTATTCAACATCATGAAAAAGTACAAGAGAGACTGAGACAAAAGAACAGAATTGCTACAAAGGTTAAACAACTATCACATTTCAGTGCAAAAAATAATAATTCCTAAAAAAAACGGAAACATACCACATGAAAAAAAAATGATAAAAAAAATAGAAGCGCTCAACTGCAGGTTAGCACAGCACAAAACACATGTAGAAATAAACACGACACAAAACTTTACGATGCAATTGAAAATCCATTTATACGTGCACGATATCTCTTTTTTCTCTCTTCTTTTTTTCCTTATTTACTTATTTAGGAGCGGCAGCAACGGCTCTAAAATATTTATACGTAGCCCAAAGGAACAAGTCAGGTGGAGTGCGGGGAAGGGAGGAAGGAAGGGGGGTGGGGGAGTGGGGGGTAAAAGGTAGGTGGGGGGGAGAAGTGGGGTAGGATATGGAAGAGGGAGGAGGAGGGGGTGGATGGGGTTGGGGTAAGGGTAGGGGTAGGGGTGAGGATGAGGGAGAGAGGAAGAGGAAAAGACGGAGGTGCGGATGGGGGAAAGGAAGAGGAGGTGGAGGAGGAGGAGGGGAATTGGGAAAGGAAGGGGGAAAAGAAGGGGAGGAGGAGGAGGAGGAGGAGGAGGAGGAGGAGGAGGAGGAGGAGGAGGAGGAGGAGGAGGAGGAGGGAGGAGGAGGAGGAGGGGGGGGGACGAAAAGGAGTTGGGGGAGGAGGAGAAGGAAGGGGAAGGAGGAGGAGGAGGAGGAGGAGGAGGAGGAGGAGGAGGAGGAAGAAGAGGAGGAGGAGGAGGAGGAGGAGGGGGAAAGGAAAAGGAGTTGGGGGAGGAGGAGAAGGAATGGGAATGGAGGAGGAGGAGGAGGGGGGGGGGAAGAAGAGGAGGTGGAGGAGGAGGAGGAGGAGGGGGGGGGGACGAAAAGGAGTTGGGGGAGGAGGAGAAGGAAGGGGAATGGAGGAGGAGGAGGAGGAGGAGGAGGAGGAGGAGGAGGAGGAGGAGGAGGAGGAGGAGGAGGAGGAGGAGGAGGAGGAGGAGGAGGGGGGGGGAGAAGAGGAGGTGGGGGAGGGGATGGGAGAAAGGAAGAGGAGGCGGGGGAGGGGGAGAAGGAAGAAGAAGGATGTTGATGATAATAATGATGATAATGACACTAATGTTACTAATGATGGCAATGACGATGATGAAGATGATGATGGTGATTTTGATGGTGATGGTGATGTTAATGATTATAAATGCAAATGATCAAGCGGGTAAATGTAGTTAAATATTCTTATAACCAGATAAACTGACATACAAACAGACATACATTTACGTATAGAGTCTACAGAGAGATAGATAGAAGAAGAGATAGAGAGAGAGAGAAGAGAAAGAGAGAGTGAGAGAGAAGAGGGAGTGAGAGAGGAGAGAAAGAGAGAGTAAGAGAAAGAGAAGTAGAGATAGAAAAAGGGAGAGAGAAAGGAAGACGGAAATGAGCAAAACATGCGAACCGAAGGGACGAATTACAACACGAAGACTAATAACTGAGAAAGAGGACGCAGTAGAAAGCCCTGATGACGGCGCACAAGGAGGAGAAGTCGATGAAGAGAGAGAGAGAGAGAGAGAGAGAGAGAGAGAGAGAGAGAGAGAGAGAGAGAGAGAGAGAGAGAGAGAGAGAGAGAGAGAGAGAGAGAGAGAGAGAGAGAGAGCGATAGAGAGCGATAGAGAACGAGAGAGAGAGAGAGAGAGAGAGAGAGAGAGAGAGAGAGAGAGAGAGAGAGAGAGAGAGAGAGAGAGAGAGAGAGAGAGAGAGAGAAAGATTAACAAAACACACAAATCAAAAAACATAGTCACGTCCGTACAATTTGAATATGATAAAAACACAATAAGAAAAATCAATAAATCGCATAGTCTTGTTTATTTTTTTAATTGTGGCTATTTCATCAGAGAGGCAACAGCACAGCTTCTCTATTGTGTATGTCAAGCGTCGGTCAGTGGCGTGTGCAGAGCCACTAATAAAACAAGGATTTGACTTTTTAACATGTACTACCAACGGAAAGGTCGCGCTACGAAATATCATAATAGTTTTCATAAGAGTTTTCGTTATATTTAGGCCGCATAAAGAGACACGTTGATCAAGAATCCGTCAGGAATTTACTTTGATATAGGACCCGTCAGAAACGCACCTTGATTAAGAATCCGTCAGGGATTTATTTACTTTGATAAAGAATCCGTCAGGGATTTATTTACTTTGATAAAGAATCCGTCAGGGATTTATTTACTTTGATAAAGAATCCGTCAGGGATTTATTTACTTTGAAAAAGAATCCGTCAGGGATTTATTTACTTTGATAAAGAATCCGTCAGGGATTTATTTACTTTGATAAAGAATCCGTCAGGGATTTATTTACTTTGATAAAGAATCCGTCAGGGATTTATTTACTTTGATAAAGAATCCGTCAGGGATTTATTTACTTTGATAAAGAATCCGTCAGGGATTTATTCACTTTGATAAAGAATCCGTCAGGAATTTATTTACTTTGATATAGAATCCGTCAGGGATTTATGCACTTTGATAAAGAATCCGTCAGGGATTTACTTTGATAAAGAATCCGTCAGGGATTTATCTACTTTGATAAAGAATCCGTCAGGGATTTATGCA
>NW_028234406.1:19724764-19739764 GCF_977035675.1 Penaeus japonicus | reverse complement strand
AGCGGGGTAAACCAGTCGTGGGTGGGTCAAGAAGTAACCGAACCAACTATGGGTTGGCGTGGGTGATTGAACCAGCTGTATTGTGGGCGTGGGAGTGACTGAACCAACTGTTGGGGAGGGGGGCGTGAGAGTGATTCAACCAGCTGTGGTGGGGGGAAGGGGGGGGGCGGTGGAGTAGGAGGATCAGCCGTGCGTGAGCGCCGAGAGGAACCTCCCGTCCCAACCGCCATCCCCAAGTCAAATTCAGGCTTCCATTGTTCCACTTTAGAGATCTCATCTTCCAAAAGCCACAAGACCAACCGTCAGTTATCGAATATAAACAAGTGAGGGTCGTAAAGTTCAGCAATCCCTTGTTTTTCTTCTGCCAAAGGAGAACTCTCACATTTCCACCAGCAGAAAAAAAGAACAAATGTTTATCTGGGAGTAACATCTTCGAGCCCACTAGAGATGCTGAGGTCTTACAAGTAATACTAATAATGAGAATTACAATGAAAAGTAATAATAATGATAATAATAGCATGAATCATAATAATATTAATGATAAATGTATCACTGAGAAAAGCATTCATGATGATAAGATCGAAGACGATATATGGATTCCAAAGCCGATTTGAAATTTGAAACCTCTTCCCCGACACTCCTCAGGATCTCTTGTCCATAATCTCCATTGGATCCCTCTGATGAATAGCCCCTGATCCCTCCCAATCAACGACCACTAATCCTCATCCGTCATCCAGCGGCCGATCCCAATCACCAATCAGCAAGCTCCACGGGTCGTCCGAACGACCAATCAAACCAACAAACAAGGCCGTAACAAATGACGATTGGGTTCCAGTCGTGCTTATTGAAAGTTTACTTTGTATTGAACTGTTTAAGGAATGTTTACATTTAACAATTATATAATGTAGAATTATATTGTTTTGTGTTTTAGTTATATTTTCATGTCTTCTCTTTTCTCTTCCATTTTCTATTTTCTCTGATCTTCTACCGAAAAGAGAGAGAATGTAAGACAGCGTATCATCGACGTTAACGACCCTAAACCGAATGTTTTCCGGACGCCATGGTTTGAACTCGGCCGCCAGCTGCCTGCCCTCGTTCGCTGGCTGCCTGCCTCTCCCCCTCCTTAAAAAACACCGTTGAGTGTTTGTTTACCAAAGCGATGCTACACTAAACACACACAGTACACTTCCTTGTTGTGCTATTAGTGTCTCTTCTGCTATCGGGCTGGGTATCGCCTAGAAATATGTAACGGCTCAAAAGCTTCTTTCAGACGTCCTGGCCTGATTATCTCGCCGTCCGATGTTACGAGGGTAAATTTGGCTTGTTTCTCTTACCATTGCTTTTTACGGCTGGATACGCACACGTGAACAAACGATTTTTTCTCTCTCTTTTCCTGATTAAACCTGTGGGAAATGTAGCTAAAGTTAGAAATGAGACGGACGCATTTCACAACGACGCAAGAAATGGAATTTAATTATATGTAATGTAACGTATCATGTAATCCTGATGAAGCTTTAATAGAAACATGTCAATTACATCTCTGGCGTTATGAGGTTATTCAGTCATTTATACCTTTAGCTACATTGGTCCCAATGCTTGTGAGTACTTGTGTAAACCTAGACCCCACCCCTCTCTCTCTCTCTATCTATCTATCTCTATCTCTCTCTCTCTCTCTCTCTCTCTCTCTCTCTCTTTCTCTCTCTCTCTCTTTCTACATACATACATATATATATATATACATACATACATATATATATATATATATATATATATATATATATACATATTCTATAGATATGTATATGATTATATATGCGTGTATATATATATATATATATATATATATATATATATATATATATATATATATATATGTAAATATGTATGCATACATATACATACAAACATACATACATACATACATATATATATATTTATATAGTGTATACATATGCACACACGTACATACATATACATACATAAATATATATACATATACATATATATACATACATATATATATACATACATACATATACATACATAAATATATATACATATACATATATATACATACATATATATATACACATATATATATACCATCACTACCACCTTCATAAAAGTTGCACATTCCGGCCGGCTACCCAGCAACCGCCCAAGCAGAAAGCCAAAGGGTGCCAACGCAAACGACTGCCATCACTAACCCTGGCGGCGCGGCGTCAAGGACGACGTCACGGAGCGGGAGACCGGAGCGGCGGCGCCAAGCACGAGATCGCATCTGAGGCGACCCTCACATCTAGATCCCGAGTAAATCTGAGCTTCCGGTCAGAGGGAGTCGTTGAGAGAGTCGGCCGTTGGTGACTTGCAACTACGTGAGCTTCGGCGGTTCTTGGGTATCACTATTCGTAGGTAAAAGGGCGAGAAGAAAGAAAGATGGGAGGGAGAGGAGGCTAAGACCAAGGCGATTCACATCAATAACAGTATTAGCAGTGAGAGTACGAGGGGAGAAGTGATAAAGCAAAATAGAGAGAGAGGGAGAGAAAGAGAGAGAGAAAGAATAGGGATAGACAAAGAGAAGAGAGAGAGAGAGAGAGGATAGGGAGAGACAAAGAGAAGAGAGAGAGAGAATAGGGAGAGACAAAGAGAAGAGAGAGAGAGAATAGGGAGAGACAAAGACAAGAGAGAGAGTAGGGAGAGACAAAGAGAAGAGAGAGAGAGAGTAAAAATTAGATAAAGAAAAAGAGAAACAGAAAGATAAAGATATCAAAGACCTAGGCCAAAATAGGGAGAGAAAAAAGTCACCACAAGGACGTCCGAGTGCCACCAACTCTCCCCAAGTCAAGTTAATCCTTGACTAAAATGACTTCACGGTTCCTTCCGCCGCCACGACAAAAGCCTCGTTCGGAAAGTCTGATAATTAAGTCAAAGCCTTAGTAATAACTGCATGTCACTGGACGTCACACCACATAGAGAGTCACCACATGCAGAGTTATGGGAATGGTGCGTCACCATGTAAGTCGCGGTACAGTCAAAGTGATGGAATGTTTAGGGTTGACAAGGAGAAGCATGTGGCTGTTTTGTGATATGATAATGGTAGTTTTGATCTTGATGATTATGATAATGATGATGATGATAAAATCAATAATACTTGTAATAAGAATAAGAATAACGATAATATTGATAACAATAATACTGATAACAATAACATAAACTGTAACAATAATGTTAACAATAACAGTGACAATAATAATAATAATAACAAAAACAATAACACTAGTGTTAACAATAACAGTGACAATAATAATAATAATAACAAAAACAATAACACTAGTGTTAACAATATTAATAACAATAATCCCATCAGCCATAATAACAACAGTAATAACATTATAACAGCGTCAACATTAAGTAAAATCATAACAGTAAGAAATAAGTAAACACGGGAAAAAATACTCACCATATACCGAAGCATAACATCTAAAATCTAATAACGTAAAATGAAGTAACTAAAAAAAGTAATCTAAGAATATATTTTTCAAAACGAAGAAAACTGAGCAAGTGGACCATTCACTTTCAAATAAAATATAAAATCCATAAAAAAAAAAATAATAATAATAAATAAATAAATTCAACAAAAGAATCGGGCAAGCACAATAAGACAACGATATTTTTCCGACAGACACCATGGCGAGGAGTCCGTTTTCTATGAGAGACGCTTCCTTCCGCGTATCTTGTCTTGCTGTTTTATTCGTCATGCCTTTTCCTTATGCTTCGCCGTGTGTTCTTGGTCCTGTCCGTTTCTCTTGAAATTTCATTGTTCTTCATTGAGGTTCGAGTCTTTCATTAAACTGTTTCTTATCAGAAAGAAAAATATATGAATTACTGAGGTACACTACGAAAGTAATTAGTCAAATTGATGAAGATAATAGTATATTGTCATCGCTGATGTTGTTGAAGCTGTCGTTTCAACAACAATAACAAAACAAAACCAGCTATAATAACAGCAACAAAAGTTTGCCATAAAACTTCAACAATAACAAAACAACAACAGCAAAATTGCACAATTACTTCCCTAATCATTACAACCATCCTATCAACAACTGCATCAATATCACTGCCAATAACACACCAAAGTATGAGGATAGCAACAGCAATAATGCCGACCCTCACAACAGAAAATTGGCAACAACGAGACCTCTCCGTCCCGACCCCGTCCAAACAATCATTATTATTCCCCGCCCTAATCTAGCGACTCTATAAAAATCGAGGGGTCGATGCCAGCACCATGTATAAGAAAAAACAACAGATAACTACATATGGAATTCCCATACGTATAGTATACAGAGAGGCCATCTTACCCTCTGTTCCAAATAAGGAAGTCCGAAAAAAGGAAAAAGAAAAAAGCGATGCGTCACGATGGCGCGGGGTATAATGAACGGGGACGGCGAGGATATATCACAGTGGACGCTGCCTTCGACCGACCTCTCCGTCTCACTGCACACATACGGGACAAAATCAACTATGGCAAGGGCCTGGTCAGGATATACACACGGCGCTGTCTGGAGGTACAATAGGGGGCAACATAAATACCTGACCTAACTTTGACAAAGGGCTGCACGCAAGGCACGGCATCAGTCTCCTATTCTGGCAATGACAAAGAACTGGTTAGAGCCGCAAGCCTGGCACTGGGCGAAGATGCACATACTGGCAATAGAAAAAAAAACGTTGCCTAACGATGGGAAATGAGAGGCTACGGACACAAGTATGACACTGGACGATGATACATATCAAGAATAGCATTACTCTTCCTTATTCTAGCAATTGCAAAGACACAGAGGAGGCACCAATATGATACAGGGCTACGACGAGGAAATTGAATCACCCCTTGACAGGGAACAAAAGGAACGAATTGAAAATAAACTCGGGGATTCGTCAACAGATTCCATGATCTGTAAAGAGAAACTGAAACAGATGTGACACGCTAAGGGAATGGCCTCAATACGTGGAAATCTGTTGACTTAGACTAAGAGGTTTGTACTTGGTATTTGTATTGCAAAGTACTTTGGGTACGTCATCCTTTGTGTCTCGAGGCATCATTATAAAATACGGGGAAATATCGGACAGAGAAGTGATGGAACTCACACGCATTGAGAGAACACAAACAAAGGCATGTTAAATCTATCAACACGGGAAGCAACACCACCGAAAACAAAAACAAAATTACATTAAAAAAAAAAAAATAACGCAAAAAATCATCGACATCAAAACCAAAACAAAGGAGACGTGAGCAAGGAACAAGTAGAGTCCGCCCATCCTACTTTGCCCTTGTAAGGATCAGGCGTGCCCCCCCCCTCCCAGCCGCCATGTAGGGGAGCACCGCCCCTGCTATGGTCTAACCCGTGGGAAACGCTTGACATTTGACCCTATCTGACCCATGGGCGGGTGGGCGTGGAATGGGAAGGAGACGCTTCTCTCCGCCCTCCTTGCTACACCAGGTGTGGGCGGTAAATGGGCGGTGGAAACGAGGGATGATGTTAAAAATGATGGTGTAGGGGATGGTTAGGATGGTGCTGATCGTTGTGGTGTTAATGGTGACGAAGATGGCAGTGAATTAGGGTATCATAATCGCTGTTGTATGAGCGATGAAGAGGATGGTGATGGTGATAGCGGTGACTGACGATGGCGAAGGTAACAGTGCTGATAATGCTGATGAATTGCAACACGAAAGAAAAAAGACAATATGAATAATAATTCTTCACTAATTTCCTGAGAAGAGAAACGAAGGCAACGTTCCAGCTACTATTACAACTATACTACTATTACCACCACTACCATTATTGCTACTACTACTACTATAACTGCAAATGGTAGCAATAACATTTATCATTATCATGATAAAAATAAGAACAAATTTAAGAAGAAAACATTCACCACGATACCTATCATCAACAGATTAACACAATAAAAAAGTATCATCCCAAACACAGTTTAAACATATGTGTTCAATATTGGTATCATTATCATTATTATCAATATTTTTATACTATCATTATCATTACCATTGTTATCATTATTGTTATTATTATCATTATTAATAGTATTACCTATTATTATCATTATCTTTATCATCACCATTACTATTATCAGAATTATCATCCTCATTACTATTGCCATATTCCAATTTTGTCATTATTCCCACAAGGCGATCGGAGCGTTTCAGAATTATCTAACTGTAGATAGATAATCGTTTATACATAAAAAGATTACGTTTTGATCAATAACACCTAAAAATAAATCTGTCAGTCAAATGTTGAAATAACTAGTCATTTTCTTGGATTTTGAAAACATCGTCGATTTTTACATATATATATATATATATATATATTATATATATATATATATATACACATATGTATATATGTGTGTATATATATATATATATATATATGTATATATATATATATATGTGTGTGTGTGTATATATCTATCTATCTATGTATCTATCTATATATATATGTATTCATATATAGATATATATATATATATATATATATACATATATACTTTCTTGCGG
Organism: Penaeus japonicus; assembly: GCF_977035675.1. Classification (NCBI taxonomy): domain Eukaryota; kingdom Metazoa; phylum Arthropoda; class Malacostraca; order Decapoda; family Penaeidae; genus Penaeus; species Penaeus japonicus. The sequence goes on along the minus strand of NW_028234406.1, from coordinate 19,733,187 downwards.
GCCATTGTATATCATGGAGCCAAGAAAACCCGGAATTCAATTATCGTGAACTGGGAAATGATATTGATTATAATGAAGTCTAGCCTAATGATGTCATGCAGAATTTAATCCGACGGAGAGTGTGTTATGAGGGAAAATGTAAGAGCGAGTAGTGAGTAATGAGAATGAGAATGAGAATGAGAATGAGAATGAGAGAGAGAGAGAGAGAGAGAGAGAGAGAGAGAGAGAGAGAGAGAGAGAGAGAGAGAGAGAGAGGATAGAGAGGAGAGAGAGAAGAGAGAGAGAAGAGAGAAAGAGAGAGAGAGAGAGGAGAGAGAGGAGAGAGAGAAGAGAGAGAGAAGAGAGAAGAGAGAAGAGAGAAGAGAGAAAGAGAAAGAGAGAGAGAGAGAGAGAGAAAGAGAGAGAGAGAGAGAGAGAGAGAGGAGAGAGAGAGACGAGAGAGAGAAAGAGAGAGAGAGAGAGGAGAGAGAGAGAGGGAGAGGAAGAGGAGGAGAGGGAGAGGGGAGAGGAGGAAGAGAAAGAGAGAGAGAGAGAGAGAGAGATAGAGAGAGAGAGAGAGGAGAGAGAGGAGAGAGAAGAGGGAGAGAGGAGGAGAAGAGAAAAGAAGAGAAGGTAGTGGTGGTATAGTGATAGTTGTGGGCGGCGATGGAGGAGGAGGAGGAAATGGAGAAGGAGGAAAGAGAGAGAGCCCCCCTCCCCTAAAAAAAAAATCCCGTATATGTTTTCGTCAAATCCTTTCAAGACGCTCAATCACGAAGTACTGACGGAGAGGGGAACGCCAACTTGCGAGGGGAAAACATGCTGACGCCGCAAGACGGGAAAATGTGAGAAGCAGTGAAAAGCGGGAAGGAATGGATGGGGGGGGGGGGGAGGAGAAGAAGAAAGGGGAGCAGAGGGAAAGGGGAAAGGGGGAAGGGGGGTGAAGAGGAGGTGTAGGAGGGGGGGAGAGGAACAGGTGAGGGGGAGGAGAAGAAAGGGGAACACAGGGAAAGGGGAGAAGAAGGAGGAGGAGGAAGAAGAGGAGGAGAGGAAGAAAGGTTAGGAGGGGAAAAGGGAAAAAAAGGGGGGGGGTGAGGAGGAGGAGTAAGAAGACTGGGGCAAGGTGGGCAAGAAAGGATGGAGTAATGAGGGAGGGAGGGAGGGAGAGAAGAAGGGAGAAGGGAGGAAGGGAGGAAAGGATTGAGGAGGAGGAGGTGGTGGCTCTGGAGGAAGAAAAACACAGAGGTCCAAGAATAAAAGTTGGAAATGAGAGAGAAAAAGACACAGGAGTAGGAGTAGGAGGGGAAAGAAGATAAAGAAGAAGAGATCATGAAGGAGAATGAGGAAAGGAAGGAGACCATGAGAAGAAGGAGGAAAACGGAAGGGAGTGAAAAAGGGAGGAAGAGGAGGCGGAGCGACGGTGAACTTTCTGAACCTTTTTGTTCACGGTGCAACGATTTCTGTCTGGTTTCGCTTTTCACGCGATTCCCTTTCAAATCTTCGCTGGACCTGATATGGTAAGAGCCAAATAAGAACTAAATTGACCGAGAGACACGGGGAGAAGAGCACAGTTGGATGAGAGAGAGAGAGAGAGAGAGAGAGAGAGAGAGAGAGAGAGAGAGAGAGAGAGAGAGAGAGAGAGCGAGAGAGAGAGAGAGAGAGAGAGAGAGAGAGAGAGAGAGAGAGAGAGAGAGAGAGAGAGAGAGAGAGAGAGAGAGAGAGAGAGAGAGAGAGAGAGAGCGAGAGAGAGAGAGAGAAAGGCTGGTTGGTCCTCCTTATAGAATCTCGAAAAATGTGACGGAGGGAACTTACTCTGGACCGCTTTATGGGGCGCCGTTTGTGTCCGGGGGTGACCAAGGCAACTTAACGAAAGGAAAGGGAGGTCGCACGCGCCACTCTTACAGTCGCCTTTGGCACCGAGACTATTTCCTCAGCCCTCGGTATAAACAAATCACAACAAAACACACATACATATATTGGTGAAAACCCACAATCTCGCCTACTGAAAGCTGTCGCTAAATTTTCTGTATTTACCGACGCATAAAAAACGTTTTTTTCCTGACATTCTCAGGGAGAACCTCACCCCCCCCCTAAAAAAAGGAAGAAGAAGAAGAAGAAAAAAAAAAAAAAAAACAGGCCAACAGTTTAGCCCTTAAAATAATATAAACATGCAGACACACATATACACATCTCGAATTCACTATTCCCATTGACCAGTAGATATACATAGAGTGATACATAAGGACAACATAGACAGAAAGATCAATATATAGAGAAAGAGTGACGCATAACATCAATTAAAACTTAAACAGATCAATACATACATATCGAGAGATACATAATAACACTCTAACAATTATTCCTTGTCGCATCGATCAGGAGAGAACAGGCGCCCGACAGCAGTTCATTGCTCATTCTATCTATTCTGAACAAGTTATTGACGGCTGGATTTTGGCGTGAACACACCTAGATACCACAAGTAAGGCTGTGTCTGTCTGTAACCATAACAACTTGCTCCCCCCCCCCCTCCTCAACCTACTCCCCTTCTATCTCACCCCCACCCCTGTTGGTAGACTCCTCCTACGGCTCTGAACTCGCTACAAAAACCACTCCTGAACGCTGTGATTTGGAAGTTTATTTTTCTCTTCTAACTATCATTTATCGTGAAATGAATTGAAAGCTGGCACTGAACATCTGGTTCTTAGCAGCAGTGAAAATCGGCATCGCATATTACCATACGGTACTAATATTTCACACTCTTAACACGTCACTTAACACATGCCACAATAAAATCAACAATACAAACAACAAAAACAAAACTTATGTACACCCCTCCCCAAAAAATGAATAAATAAATTTTAAAAAACAAGTTGAACGGTCACTACTAGTACAGTCTGGCACCGCACTCGTCACGATGTTTGTCACAAAATCCATAACAGGGGAAGCTTTTGGGCTGGTGGCCAAATCTTGCTGTCCTGCCTCTGGGAACCGTAACACATTATTGGACTTTATCAATGTTATGGCCCTTTTCTTGCCTCGGTCACAGCATCTTGAGAAGACAGTGAGGCGTTGTGATTTCTTTGTCTCTTTCTGTCGGTTTGTCTGTATGTCTGTATGTCTGTCTCTGTATCTCTCTCTCTCTCTTTCTCTTTTTCTCTCTCTTTCTCTTTCTCTCTCTCTCTCTCTCTTTCTCTCTCTCTCTCTCTCATTCTCTCTCTCTCTCTCTCTTTCTCTCTCTCTCTCTCTCTCTCTCTCTCTCTCTCTCTCTCTCTCTCTCTCTCTCTCTCTCTCTCTCTCTCTCTCTCTCTCTCTTTCTCTCCTTCTCTCATTCTCTCTCTCTCTCTCTCTCTCTCTCTCTCTCTCTCTCTCTCTCTCTTTCTCTTTCTTTCTCTTTCTCTCTCTCTCTCTAACAATTTAAATACCTTTATATAATTCAGCAAGGTGGGAAACAGACGCCTGCAACAGACCATTAATCAGCGTCCAATCAAAGTCTAATTACTAAAACAAAAACATTTCATAAGTGGACTTACTTGGTAGGCAGCTGGTGTCGACCCCGGATGACGGGCGGCTCTGGAAAATAAACAAAGACATAAACATCTCGTAAGGAGCCTGCACTCGGACTGCCCCCCCTCTCTCTCTCACTCTCCCCTCTCTCTCTCTCTCTCTCTCTCTCTCACTCTCTCTCTCTTTCTCCTCTCTCTCTTCCTTTCTTTTTCTTTCTCTTTTTTTCTCTTTCTTTCTCTTTCTTTCTCATTCTCTTTTTCTTTCTCTTTCTCTTTCTCTCTCTCTCTCTCTCTCAGGAGAGGACTTAGGTGATAATTAATACTGCCATATCGCTCTCCTGATTTGTAAACATTTAACCGTGTATGCTTGTGATTGGCCCGCCTTTTGTTCTGTATATATTTCAACATGTTGTCATAGCTGTAAGGTTTTGTAAAATATATGTGAGCCCAAAGAGGGACTAAGATTGGGGTGAGGACAACCTATGTTACTTCATCCTTTTGAGATGTACGTAATCACTTCTCTCAATAAACTCGTCAAAGTCAAAAGTCACTCTCTCTCTCTCTCTCTCTCTCTCTCTCTCTCTCTCTCTCTCTCTCTCTCTCTCTCTCTCTCTCTCTCTTTCTCTCTCTCTCGCTCTCTCTCTCGCTCTCTCTCTTCGTCTCTCATCCCGTTTTCTCTCACCCTCGCTTTGAGAATGATTACTACAAACATCACACTCTACTGAAGGAACAAAATTAACATATCTATTTAACAGAGAGACAAGATCTCGTCCTAATCCCATTCACCCCCCTCCTCTTCTCCCCCCTCCATCCACTCTCAACCTGGCTCGCTCCCTCCCTCCCCTCCCCTCCCCTCCCTCCCTCCCCTCCCTTCCCTTCCCTTCCCCTCCCTTCCCCACCCCTCCTCCCCCACTACATAACCCCCCCCCACCTCCCCCCTCCTCCCCCCTCCTACATCCGCCCTATCTACTCATCCTCCACACAGGGCCGTATCGCCGAAATCACGTGGGTTTCGAAGTGACACGTGAGGCGGCGACATTAAATACCCACCTCTCCCCCTCCCTCCCATCCCTACCCCCACCCACTACCCTTACCCTTACCCCGACCCTCCATCCCTTCCACCACATTCTTTTTCAATCCTTTTTTTTATTGAGCTCAAACTTCGATGGAATAAATTAATAACAGCATCCAATTCCCTAATCCGAGAGCGATCAGAACCTAAGCGTCATTAATGAAAAAAAAAAAAAAACAGAACGAGATTTTCCTTTTTTTTTTCTTTTTATAGTTTGGAATGGGATTTTCGGACTCGATCTATTGACCGATTCGCCATGTCACGCAGCGCCGCCCTGGTGGTGGGACGTCGAAATGAAAAAAAAAAGAAAAGGAAAGGAAAATAGTATCAGAGAGAGAGAGAGAGAGAGAGAGAGAGAGAGAGAGAGAGAGAGAGAGAGAGAGAGAGAGAGAGAGAGAGAGAGAGAGAGAGAGAGAGAGAAAAAGAGAGAGACAGAGAGAGATGCTGAGATTGAGAGAAACACACGCACTTCTCACGCAAGGATTACCTGCACAGACACGGCCAACAAGGGCATGCCCTCCCCCCTATCCCCCTCCCCCTTTCAACAAGAGAGCAACGTCGCAGCTTCTAGGAGAGTCCCGAGGTTGCAGCGTGTCCTGTTAAGGTTGCATCTGCATGATTGCGATCCTAAAGCGACGACGTGAGCGGCTCTGCCTTTGCAATGGACGTAATGACAAACCCGAGGCAAATGCACTTGCATGTATTTACACAGACATACACAGATGCACACGCAGTGTATGTTTATGTGTAAAAAAAATACTTACTGTTATGTAACATGGAACATTTATTACATATATACAGTATTCACTGTTTTTTTCATAAATCAACAAGACACTTGAGAAAATCTGATAATACTTGCAACATAAAGGCCCTTTTCGATTAGAGAAAAGCAAATGAAACCGTCGACAGTTACAATATTATTTGAAATATCTAAACATCATTTTTTTTAAGGACATTATTAAAAACAAACATGAGAAGGAGTTTCAACGCGAACGTTGCGTTTCATCTCACTGCATTTCATTCGTTATCTTTTGTATATTCTTTTATTCAATTTCTTTTGACAGAGCTGGTGCTTTGTGAGAATACGACACATTGGATTAATCTCACACTCGGAAAGGGGGGGGGGGGAGGAAGCGGTGTGCCCAGCCTGCCTCTCTCTCTCTCTCTCTCTCTCTCTCTCTCTCTCTCTCTCTCTCTTTCTCTTTCATTCTTTCTCTCTCTCGCTCTCTTCTTAAAGGAGTCGAGATGAGTCACTCTCAGAAATCGCATGGCATTTATCTTTATTACCATTACTATCATCATGATTATCAAAATCATCATTATCATTATGATAATTACTATTTCATTATCTTTCACATTATCATTGCAATCAGTCTCATAATCATTTTCATATATTATCATTATCATTGTCATTATCATTATATCATTGTTATCAATATCATTATTATGATAATAATCCTTACAATCATCACAATCTCTTTATCGCATATCCTCTACAGAATCATACCCATGACTCACCCCAAATGACTCAAATCTCCAACGTTCCTGTCACTCTTAAATAAATAAAACATTTCCCTTACAAAAAGAAACAGAAAAAATGACTAAAAGCAATTCCATGTGAATGCATGCTATTTCTCCCATGCAGTCAGGTCAGGTCATGAGAATAAATCCCTCCCTGCTAGCCACTGCGACGACAGAAATTGAGACATTCTTTAGTTCTCGAATAAAAATAAAGTTAGACAAACGACAAGCAAAATCAACTTCAGGAAAATAAAAAGAGAAAACAAAAAAATAGATGGAAGATTCAGGCACGTAAACACACACGATCAATACCCTTTTAGGACATTGTAAAAACAAAGAATGAGAGAAGGAGAAGGAGGGAGGATAGGGAAGGAGGAAGAGGGAAGAGGGAAGGGGGACGGGGGAAGAGGGAAGGGAGAAGAAGACAGGTGGAACGGAAGTGGTGAAAGGACAGGGAGTGGGAGAGGGATAGGGATAGGGAGAGAGAGAGGGTGAGGGAGAAGAGAGGCTAGGAGAAGGGGAGGGGAGGGAAGGGGGACGGGGGAAGAGGGAAGGGAGAAGAAGACAGGTGGAACGGAAGTGGTGAAGAGAGGGGAGGAGGGAAGAGGAAGAGAGGGAGATAGATAGAGAGAGAGGTGAGAGAAGAGAGCAGGAGAGGGGAGGGAGGGGAGGGAAGGTGGGGAAATGGAAAGGGAGAGGGAGTGGGAAAGGAAGAGGAGATGACAGGAGGGGAGGGAAAAGGTGAAAGAGATAGATAGATATATAGATAGATAGATAGATACAGTGAGAGAGAGAGAGTGTTTGTGTGTGTGTGTGAGAGAGAGAGAGAGAGAGAGAGAGAGAGAGAGAGAGAGAGAGAGAGAGAGAGAGAGAGAGAGAGAGAGAGAGAGAGAGAGAGAGAGAGAGAGAGAGAGAGAGAGAGAGAGAGAGAGAGAGAGAGAGATAAAGCGAGAGAGAGAGAGAGATAAAGCGAGAGAGAGAGAGAGAGAGAGAGAGAGAGAGAGAGAGAGAGAGAGAGAGAGAGAGAGAGAGAGAGAGAGAGAGAGAGAGAGAGAGAGAGAGAGAGAGAGAGAGAGCGAAAGATTCCGACGTGGGCGTCAAGCGCGCGCCCACGAACCCTCCGGCGCCGACGAGAGCCACACCTGTCCGCTCGGCTTCCTCTTAACCGGACGCTGCACAAGCATAGCAGAATGAACCAGTACGGTACGTAAGGTCGGTCGGTCTAGGTCGGTCTCCCTCGTGTTCTCCTCTCTTTTCCCCTCCCTTGGCCTTTCCTTCCCTCTCTCCCTCTCTTTCTATCTCTGTTTCTTCCTTTCTTCCTTCATTCATTCCTTTCCTCCTTCCCTCCTTCTCTCCCTGCCTTTTCTCCCTCCCTCTCCCCTCATTCCTGTCACTCACCCACTTTTCCTCCCTCCCTCCCTCTTCCTGCATCCTCTCCCTCTCCTTCCCTCCCTCCTCTATCCTATCCTCCTCCTTCCCTCCCTCCCTACTTTCTTCTCTTCTCTTCCTTCTCCCCATCCTTCCGTCTCCCCTTCTTTCCCTCTCTCCCTCCTTCTCGCTCGCCCTCCCTCCCTCCTTTCTTCTCTTCCCTCCCTCCCTCCCTTCTCCCCCTCCTTCCGTCTCCCCTTCTTTCCCTCTCTCCCTCCTTCTATCTCCCCTTCTTTCTCTCTCTCCCTCCCTCTCCCTCTTCCTCCCTCCTCTTCCTCTCCTTCCTTTCCTCCTCTATCCTATCCCCCTCCCTCCCTCCCTCCCTCCCCCCCTCTCATGGCAGCCTCGGACGCATGCGTGATGGCGTTCAATCCTTTAATCAAATTGGATCTAGCGACGCCGGACCACGAGCCGTTCACGTTCAGTGCACCAGCTACTTACAGTCCGTCAGACAGACCGGTAATGGTGTTTATATTAAATCTCCCCTTTCTATTTTAATTTTCCCCTCTATTGCTTTTCCTCTTTGCTTGCTCTTCCTCTCCTCTCTCCTTACTTGTTTTTCCTCTTTTCTCTTTTTTCCTTACTTTTTTCTCATCTCCTCTTTCTTTCTCTTCTCCTTCTCTCCTCTTCCATTCGGCTCTACTTATCACCTTCGCCCTCTTCCCTTTTTCTCTCCTTCCCTTTACCCCTCTTCTTCTCTCCTCTCCCCTTTCCTGTTTTCCCTTTCTCTTCCCTTTCCCCTTTCCCTCATCTTCTCTTCCTCTTTCCACTAACCTTCCCCGCTTCACTCTCTCTCCTCCCCTTTCCCCTCGTTTCCTTCTCTCCTCTCTCCTTTCCCAGCCTCCCCTTTCTCTTTCCTTTCCCCTCATCGCGTCCCCTCTTTTCCTCCCTCTTCCCCCCTCCTCCCCCGCTTCGCTCCG
>NW_028234406.1:19667264-19679764 GCF_977035675.1 Penaeus japonicus | reverse complement strand
TAACTGTTGATAATCATTTACCTTTGGTTTAAAAAATGGCGCCGAAGTGCAGTGTTTATCATCGGTCTCAAAGAGACCGCTTATTTACATGTTTGCGGCTTTAGCACAAGTCAGCGCTCTCTAAAATACAAAAATCAATACCAACATTCAGAGTGAACATATAGATATCACTGTCAACAACGGCATAACTGCATAAAGTATTGAACAAATGACAAAACTCGTTCACTGCAGATTCTCCGGCCCGTAATCGCCATAAAGAACGCTAAGTCCTGGCAATAAGGGCGATAATCCCAGCCTTAAGTATGCTTCCAAAGTAATGCAGCCGCGGCCTTAATAAGCCACTCGTGATGCTAAAACTCACCCTTTCTTGACGCATCTACAATCTGTCTATCCACTAACATCTATTCATCCACGGCAAGCATATCTACTCTTAACTCATTCGACACCTATATCTTCTTTCTATCTATCCATCTATCTTACATATGCCACGTTCACCTAATCTACCTATCCCCCTGACCCTTCCCCCTCCCACCCTCATCCTCATCCACCAGACCCCCTTCCTCCCTCATCCACATGTTACATCCACCTAACACTCCTACATCCACCTGACGCTCCCCACCCCTCATCCTATCATCCACCTACCCCCATCTAACTCCTACCCCCCCCCCCCCCACCGCAGATGGCCCCGCACGTTGCAATGTGCTTTCCGTGCACTTGCAATTTTCCCTCCGACTCCTGTTGTAAGTGCGGTTAACGCTAACTCCGCTTTACTTTAATTTCCTTTTCTCTCCCCCCCCCCAAGTGAAATTACGAAACGACGAGAGAAAAAGACACAAAACGAAAGAGAGGAAAACACAGATACTAGAGAATTCGTGTGTGTGGGTATATACGTGCGGACAGATGGATGGATGGAAGGAAGGATAGAAGGAAAAAGGGAAGGAAGGAAGGAAAGAAGGGAAGACGGATGGATGGATGGATGGAAGAAAAAAGGAGGGAAGGGAGGAGGGAAGGGAGGAAGGAAGGGAGGAAGGAAGGATGGATGGACGGATGGATGGATGAATGAATGAATGAATGAATGAAAGAAAGAATGAATAAATGGATGAATGGACGAATGAATTAATAAACGAATGAACGAACGACCGAATTAATTAATGAACGAACGAGCGACTGAAAGAATGATTAACTGATTAACTGATTATTTAATGATCGAATGAATAAATGGATGGATGACTGCATGAGTTTATTGATGCATATCCGACCTGTGTGTGCAGTACATGGTATGATCCTATGCATTTATTCATATATTGAAACGATGAATATGGAAAACATAAATAGTCGAAGAAAATAGATGACAGAAGAAAAGGAGGAAGTGATAAATACGTTAAGACTGTATACATGTATTGTGAAAATTATGTATTCGCAAGAAATAGAAAGAGTGAAATTAACAGAAAGACAAACAAAATCAGGCAATTCTAAACGGCCAGAGACAAAAAAGAAAACAAACAAATAAACAAACAAACAGCCAGTGAAACAAAAACAACAACAACAAAATGAATCCAACCGCCCTCTTCGATTATTCCAGAAGCTTCCGGTCGTGCGCACGTTTTCCTTTCTGTTAATTACAATTATATTCATTAATTGGGCTTTATTCCCTGAATCAATGGCAATGGATTTCCTTTTTTCTTTATCTAATGCGGAAAGAGAAAAGGGAAGGGAAGGGAAGGGTAGAGAGAGAGAGAGAGAGAGAGAGAGAGAGAGAGAGAGAGAGAGAGAGAGAGAGAGAGAGAGAGAGAGAGAGAGAGAGAGAGAGAGAGAGCGAGAGAGAGAGAGAGACGAGGAGGAGGGAGGGAGAGGAGAGAGGAGACAAGAGAGGAGGAGAGAGAGGAGAGAGAGAGAGAGAAGAGAGAGAGAAGAGAGAGAGGAGAGAGAGAGAGAGAGAGAGAGAGAGAGAGGGGGGGGGGGGCAGACATAGGATAAAAGAGCAGCAAAGAAGAGAAAGTGAGAGAGAGAGAGAGAGAGAGAGAGAGAGAGAGAGAGAGAGAGAGAGAGAGAGAGAGAGGGAGGGAGGGAGAGAGAGAGAGACAGACAGAGAGAGAGAGAGAGAGAGAGAGAGAGAGAGAAAGAAGAGAGAGAGAGAGAGAGAGAGAGAGCGGATTGAGAGGAGGATGAGACACGCAGACGAGAGAGAGAGAGAGAGAGAGAGAGAGAGAGAGAAGAGAGAGAGAGAGAATAAAACAGATAAAAACACCCAAGAGGGGTCAAAGCAGCGGAGGGAGACGAGCACTTACGGGAGCAATAAAAGGGTGAGATACACAAAGGAAAACAGGTAGGGCAAGCGGGGAGAGAGTGAGAGTGAGAGTGAGAGTGAGTGAGTGAGTGAGTGTGTGTGTGTGTGTGTGTGTGTGTGTGTGTGTGTGTGTGTGTGTGTGTGTGTGTGTGTGTGTGTGTGTGTGTGTGTGTGTGTGAGAGAGAGAGAGAGAGAGAGAGAGAGAGAGAGAGAGAGAGAGAGAGAGAGAGAGAGAGAGAGAGAGAGAGAGAGAGAGAGAGAGAGAATTCTTAAAACTGGAGCACGAGACAATACCACACTATTCCTCCTGCTCTTCCTCTCTCTCTCTCTCTCTCTCTCTCTCTCTCTCTCTCTTTTCCCTCTTTATCTCTCCGCTTTTCTCTCACCCTCTCTCTCTCCCTAATACTCTCCCTCTCTCTCTCTCCCCTTTCCTTCGTCTCCGTACTCTACATCACCTCCCTACCACTGCTCTCTCTCTCTGTCTCTCTCTTCATACTCTCGCCGACGCGGAACAGCTCCTCTCTTCATCCTTGGCTCGCCCGCCTCTCTTCTATTCCCATTCATGCCTTCACTCTTCCACTCTTTTCGTATCCTTGGCCCTCTATCGCTCGCCTCCCATTCATGCTATTCAGATCACCCTATCATAAGTCTTGCTCTTCCTTTTTTTTTTCTTCTTTGTCCCATTGCAAATTGCCTTTGCACGATTTGAATTAATTCCACTCTTCTTGCCCACGTGCCTCAAAGTCTCAGATTGCAGCATCTCTGTTATCTGCCATCATAATTCACAGGCTCGTAACTATCTCCGGTTCGCGACCAGGCGGCTCTCGTACCTCAGAGTCTAAGGGTACGAGGTTGAGTGTCGCGTCCCAGTGTGTGTCTCACGGCGATCTTCTCTGCAATGCGAAGTTGCAAAAGTTGATTAAAATCATATCTTCCTCGAATATAACGATGCCAATTTACAAATAGAGAGTATTGTTATAATTCGTGGTTTCCAGAACTTCAGAACACTTACAACAGTTATCTGCCTCATTGTTCTCACGCCTTCATGTTCACCTGTTCTTCCTGGTTCGCAATTTCGCGGAAAGACACAGACACAATGTGTTCACCAGACGGGAAAAAAACACTCGAGGTGTCCATCAGGTTGTTCAACAGACGGGAGAACGCGTCTTCCTCAAGGGATAATAATTCTGCTTTGTTTGCTTTTATGCATACCCCCCCCCCCACCCTCCCCGTTCCATTCCCGTCCTGGTCTCGTCTCTCGCACTGCTTCCCTCTTTGCCCCCGCCTCTTCTCTCTATTTCTATCTCAATATCATTCCCTGTGACTGATCCCCCTGTCGCTTCCTCGCGCTCTTTCTCTCTTCCTTGCTCGCTCGCGCTCATACTCAAACTCGCTCTCGCTCTCGCTCTCGCTCTCTCTTTCTCTCTCTCTCTTTCTCTCTTTCCCTTTCTCCCTCTCCCTCTCTCCCTCTCTCCCTCCCTCCTCCCTCTCTCCCTCCCTCCTCCCCCTCCCACCTCCCTCCCTCCCTCCCTCTCTCTGCCTCACGTTAGCTCTCTTCCCCCCAATTCTTCCCTAAGCCAATAGTCAGCCGTCCAAGCAGCCAACAAGTACACAAGCACACACGAGACAGACAGTTCAGCAAGTACGACCATCCTTGCATTGTCCGAGACCCGACAGAAGAGCAAGCGTGAGAGATTCAAGACGTTCCCGAGCCCTCTATCCTCAATCGTCTTTGTCTGCTCTTCCTCTTCCTCTGCCGCTCCAGACACACAGCAGCAAAAAGATAACTTGCCTCAGAAATCTAAAGTGTATCGTAACTTCGGCGATACATCAGGGGAGAGTAGAGTCGGAGCCAGACAACAGCAGTACTATAAATACTCTTGGAAGGATGTTTTTGTGGAATCATCTTTTATCACTGATATACTGTGTAAACCCTCCCGACGCTTCAACGAGGGTTATACATATCGCAAGTAAGCACTTACGCATATATGAATGTTTTTAAACACGGAAAACACAAGGAACCTTGGCAAAGAAAAACTAACACATAAAAACATAAATTTGCCCCAAACAAAAAAGAATACAATCTACGGGTACGATTCGCCTGATTTCACAACTAGCATAGCGCTAAGCAATCTGTAGTCGTCACGGCCCTTTTCTTTCTCTTCCCCTTCCCCCTATTCCCAGCCAAGCCCCTCTTCTTATTCGTTTTTTACTGTGCACTTTTTTTCCATTTTTCATCGTACATTTGATTTTCTTCCCTTCTCACGCCCCAACGACAGTACCCATGCCATACAAACGCCACAAACATACACATACATATATCTCTTTTTTGCTCCGTGCCACCATCAAAAAGTTTTCCCTTTGGTCTCCCTTTATCACATGACTCCTTCCCCTTTCGCAAGTTCCCCTCATGCCTCATGCCCTCACAATTTACCCTCAGTTCCAAGAGTCTCTTTTCATTTCTGGCTCCAGTATCACACCCTCACAGCTCACTCTCCACTAAAGAAGATTTCTCTTCACGCCTAACACCGCTTCCGAGCTCACCCTCAAACCCTCATTACGTCACCCCCTCACAGCTCTCTCTTACATCCCCTCATAATTCATTCTCCCTTGCAGAAATTCTCCCTCCACGCCTATCCTCACTTCCGCCCTCCCCCCCCCTCGCCCCCTCACAGTCCAACCTCCCTGGCAGAAATTCTCCCTTCACTCCTGCTCCCCCTCGCGAATGTACCTTGTCTGCTGCATCAAGAACAAAGTGTCTAAACCACTTACCTTGTCTTGGCTTAATGGCTGCCTCGTGGGCCCCGCATCCTCGAGGGTTTGTGTATCTCTCGTGAAGCCTCTCGCGTCGGCATAGCCCCCTCCCCTCTCCGACCCTCCCCTCCTTCTCCGCTCTCCCTCATAACAGCGTCGGTCGCTCGCCCTCATAAGGCTCGCGTCAGGCCTTCTTGCTGCCGCGTTCGGCTCTTGATAGCATCATTATCTTCTTCCCATGAGTGAGTTCCCTAATTATCTGTCAGTCTCTGCCTCTGCTTCTCTCTCTCTCTCTCTCTCTCTCTCTCTCTCTCTCTCTCTCTCTCTCTCTCTCTCTCTCTCTCCCTCTCCCTCTCCCTCTCCCTCTCCCTCTCCCTCTCCCTCTCCCTCTCCCTCTCCCTCTCCCTCTCCCTCTCCCTCTCCCTCTCCCTCTCCCTCTCCCTCTCCTTCTCCTTCTCCTTCTCCTTCTCCTTCTCCTTCTCCCTCTCCCTCTCCCTCTCTCCATCTCTCTCCATCTCTCTCCATCTCTCTCTCCATCTCTCTCTCCATCTCTCTCTCCATCTCCATCTCCATCTCCATCTCCATCTCCATCTCCCTCTCCCTCTCACTCTCCCTCTCTCTCTTCTGCAAACTCTCCCGCTCCACTCCCCCTTTCCTGCTTTGAAACCGAGATCAAAATGCTTCCTTAATAAAGAAAGCTGATTTCTCTCCGACGCGCGGCATCGAGACGAGAGCAAACAGAGCTTCCTCTTCGCGGGATGAATCGGGTCAGGTCTTTGCCGATGGTCGTATGGGGAGGGGAGGGGAAAGGGGGAAGGAGGGAGGAAAGGGGGGGGAGTAGAGGGGGAGGGAGAAGGAGGGGGAAAGGGAGGTGGGAGTGGAGGGAGGGAGGGAAAGGGAGGGGGAGTGGAGGGAGGGAGAAAGGGAGGGGGGGTGGAGGGAGGAAGGAGGGAGGGGGGGGGTGGGTGGATGGAGGGAGGGAGAAAGGGAGGTGGGAGTGGAGGGAGGGAGAAAGGGAGGTGGGAGTGGAGGGAGGGAGAAAGGGAGGGGGAGTGGAGGGAGGGAGAAAGGGAGGTGGGAGTGGAGGGAGGGAGAAAGGGAGGGGGAGTGGAGGGAGGGAGAAAGGGAGGTGGGAGTGGAGGGAGGGAGAAAGGGAGGTGGGAGTGGAGGGAGAAAGGGAGGGAGTGGTGGAGAAACGGAGGGGGATGAGGGAGGGAGATAGGAAGAGGTGGTGGGGGAGTAGTGGTGATGTGGGAGGTAGGGTGGAGATGAAGGAGTGGAGGGTACAGGAGGGGAAGGGAAGAAGGAGAAGACAAGGAGGCGATGGGAGACAGGGAAGGGAGGAATTAGATAGGGATGTCCCCCTCCTTCCCTCCCACCTTTCCCTGCCCCCCCCCCCCCGTTCTCTGTCTATGCCCCCCTCCCCTCTGCTCTTTGATTTACCTGATTGTTGATGGCGAAACCGGACTCAGAATAGGAAGAAGGGGGGGGGGGTGCAAATCCAGGTGCTGCTTATAACTGAGAGAAATAAGAGAGATGAGAACAAAACAAAAATACAGACGGAGGAAAAGAAGAAAGAAAACATGGGAGAGATAAAGACACAGGAAGAAAATAGATAAAGATTAAGCAAAGAGGGAGGGGGATAAAACACAAGAAAAGAACATATGGAGGAATCCTTAATGTAATAGAGTGGGTGGATATTGCGGAACAAAAGCAGGGAGTGGGAGGAGGAAGGGGAAGGAAAGGAGAAAGGGAAGAAGAAGAAAGGGAAAGGGGAAAAGGGGGGAAGAAGAAAGGGAAAGGGGAAGAGGGGAAAAAGGGAGGATAAGAGGAAGAGGGAGGGGAAAGGGTAAAGAACAGGGGAAGGCGAAGAGGGAAAACGGGAGAAAAGGGAAAAAGGAAAGGGGAAGAGAGATTGGAAGCTGAGATTGGATCTGAATGGATTAGGTGAGGGAAACTAGCTGCGAGTTAAATCAGATTAGGAATGGCTTTTAAGATGGAGATTCAACCTGGACAGGCTCTGAGATGGCGAGATTTGGTGGTGTTGATAATGATGATGATGATGATGTTGATGATGATGATATTGATGATGATGATGATGTTGATGATGATGATGATGATGTTGATGATGATGATGATGATGATGATGTTGATGATGATGATGTTGATGATGATGATGTTGATGATGATAATGATGATGGTGATGATGATGATGTTGATGATGATGATGATGATGATGATGATGAGGATGATGATGGTGATAATGATGATGAGGAGGATGATGATGTTGATGATGAGGATGATGATGTTGATGTTGATGATGATGATGTTGATGTTGATGATGATGATGATGATGATGTTGATGATGATGATGATGATGATGTTGTTGTTGATGATGATGATGATGATGATGTTGATGATGATGATGGTGATGATGATGATGATGGTGATGATGAGGATGAGGATGATGATGATGATAATGATGATGAGGATGATGATGTTGATGATGTTGATGATGAGGATGAGGATGATGTTGATGTTGATGTTGATGATGATGATGATGATGTTGATGATGAGGATGAGGATGAGGATGATGATGTTGATGATGATATTGATGATGATGATGATGTTGATGATGATGTTGATGTTGATGATGATGATGATGATGATGATGACTACGATGTTGATGAGTGTATAATTATAAATATATATATATATATATGTATATATATATATTGTATATATATATGTATATATATATATATTGTATATATATATATATATATATATATATATATATATATATATTATATATATATTGTATATATTTTTTTTTCCGCTTTCTTTCTGGATTCAAATAATTCTAGCCTCAAGTGCTTTCGTCCAATTCTTTTTCATCTTCTATACCCATACCATTCACCTTTTTCGCTTTCTACTCATTCATCCTCATCTTTCTCTCTCCTTCCCAAATCCTTCGATAAGAAAAAGAAAAAGCTTTGATCACTCCCAAAAACATTATCTTCCTCTTTATCTTTTATCCTCGAGCCACGCCCCTTTTCGCTCCCTCTTTAAGTCCTTTTATCCGTAATATTACCTCATTTTCAGCTCTTGTCATTTTCTCATCATTTTGCCTTTTTTTTTCTTTTTTTTTTTGGGGGGGGTTATCAATTTCATCCCTGATTTCTTTTTTTGGGGGGGGAGGGGGGAGGTGGGGTATCAGTTTTAACCGCGATATTTCTTATCGTTTTTTTTCGAACTTTTTTTTTCGAAAGGTTTATTCTCGTGTTTTTCTTCGGGTTTTTCTATTGGACGTTTTTACCTTGTTTTTATGTCTTACAAACTGCTCTTTACTTTTTCTCTGTGTGTCTCTTTCTTCATCTTCGTCATATGTTTCAATTCCTTCTTCCTCTTCCTCCTCACTATGTCTATCACCATCCCCGTCACTATCCTTCCTTTTCCTATCCCCTACCCATCCTCCCCACCCTATACCCCTTCCCCTCCCTATCCATCGCATCCCCTCACCCTCTTCCCCATCCCTCTTCACACCCTTTACCCTCCACAAATCCTTTAACTCCATCCTTTCCCACTTACCTTTCCCACATTCCCATACCTCCATCCCGTCCCATAACTCGATCCCCACCCACCCACCCACCTACCCTCCCTTACCCCCACCTACCCTCTCTTATCCCACCTACCCTCCTTTACCCCCCACCTACCCTCCCTTATCCCCACCTACCCTCCCTTACCCCTACCTACCCTCCTTACCCCCATCTACCCTCCTGTATCGGTACCCCTACCTACCCTCCCTTACCCCTAACTACCCTCCTTACCCCACCAACCCTCCCTTACCCCCACCTACCCTCTCTTATCCCACCTACCCTCCTTTACCCCCCACCTACCCTCCCTTACCTCTACCTACCCTCCCTTACCCCCACCTACCCTCCCTTACCCCTACCTACCCTCCTTACCCCCATCTACCCTCCTGTATCGGTACCCCTACCTACCCTCCCTTACCCCTAACTACCCTCCTTACCCCACCAACCCTCCCTTACCCCCACCTACCCTCTCTTATCCACCTACCCTCCTTTACCCCCCACCTACCCTCCTTACCTCTACCTACCCTCCTTACCCCTACCTACCCTCCCTTACCCTACCTACCCTCCTTACCCCATCTACCCTCCTGTATCGGTACCCCTCCCTACCCTCCCTTACCCCTAACTACCCTCCTTACCCCACCAACCCTCCCTTACCCCCACCTACCCTCTCTTATCCCACCTACCCTCCTTTACCCCCCACCTACCCTCCCTTACCTCTACCTACCCTCCCTTACCCCCACCTACCCTCCCTTACCCCCACCTACCCTCCGTTACCCCTACCTACCCTTCTTGCTCCCACCTACCCTCCCTTACCCCCACCTACCCTCCTTGCCCCTTCCTCAACCCCCACCCTTGGACTCTGCTCGGTCTTTGGGATTAATATGGACATAATCCCGGACCTCGGTGGTAATGACACCTGCGCTCAAAGGCGTTGTCATCGCCAGCGAACCAGCCCTTCTTTGCTCGTGCTCGCTCGCTCGCTTGCTTGCTTGCTTGCTTGTTTGCTTGCTTGCTCGTTTCTCTCGCCCGTTGGTGCTTCTGCCTTCGTCATCCTTTGTGGGGAGGAGGGGGTCGTTTCAAGTTTGCTCTCTCTGATTTTTGTGGGTTTTGTTTCTGTCTTTGTCCTCGACTGTCTCTCTGTCAGCATGTCTCTTTGCTTGTCTCCCTGCCTGTCTGTCTGTGTCTGTCTGTCTGTCTGTCTGAATGCCTGCCTGCCTGCCTTGCCTGCCTGCCTGCCTGCCTGCCTGCCTGCCTGCCTGTCTGCCTGCTTACTTCCTTGCCTGGCTATCTGTCTGTGTCTGTCTTTCTTTCTGTCTGCCTGCCTGCCTGTCGTTTGGTCTGATTGTCTGTTTGTCGATCTTGATGCCTCTCTGTCTCTGCCTCTCCCTCTCACGCCTATCTCCCTCCCCCCTTCCCTCCCCTCTCTCTCCTTCTCTCCCCCATGTTCTCCGTTTTTTCTAAAACAATATCTCATTCGGAATTCAGGTTCCCCTTGGTGAGATATCCTTTGTGACCTTGTTTTACTCGATAACAGGATCCCCTCTGCGTCTTGAAATTACTCAGAGTAGAAACTCCTCTGACATGCGACCTGGTTTTCTGTACGACCATGTGACCCGATCCGACTTCCTCTGTCAACCTTTGACCTGGGTCTCTCTAGCTCAGTCGCTCTTTGATCAAGAACACCAGATAAGGCTTTCTTCCATTTTATTCGGCAGGCGTGCGGTTAAACTTTTTTTACTGACTCATTTATTTACATTCTTATTAACACTTAATTTAGTCATTTATTACTACTTCATTCATTTATTTACACATTTTACCACTTTATTCATATAATAGCACCTGTTCAAAGAATTTCCAACCGTATGAAGTATACTGTTATGTGGTGTACTTCCATACTACAGCTGTATTTCACTATAATAATAGCTTTATTCTCTCAATACTATGCTATCAGCGTTAATGGAGTATCGTTTTACCAATATATACACATCGTTTCAGTATCAACCTTCCCAATTCCAATATTCACCTTACACTTCCTACTATGGTATAGTCAGTTTTCATATTCATATATACCATTATGAGACTACGACCACGTCCTAACTATCTCCCCGCACTACTTGCATGCATAATAAAGATGCTCGTAACATCCCAACATAAAGAAAATAACCATTTTTTATCATCAACACATCTTTACTACCTTGGCTGCATAACCATCGGCATGTCCTCGTCCTGGCCATGTCATCACCATCCTCTCACCATGACTTGCTCTCGCGTCCCCTGCGCGCACCACGCAAGGAGAACTTTGCTCGTTCGGGAAAAAATCCGGGATCATCGTAGAGAGGAACTCAGGCGAGCCCGGCTAAAGGGGAGGAGAAGGACGCGACGAAGGCGGCGGAGCGGCTTCTCTCGCGGATGGGTCAGTCATGAATGAAGTCCCATGACCTTCGAAATCGCGGCAAATTTCCCGACGTGGCGAGCGACGAGAGACTTCGGCTCGGGCGAACGTGCCAGAAACGAAGGATAAGTCAGGGCCAAAAAGAGAGCGTCCGAACGCCCGCCAAAGCTGCAGGAGTACAATCACCAGGAAGACCAAAGTTTCGGAATTGTTTCGGAGTCTCGTCTTGCACTCAAGGGACTCTCGGAACTTACTCATGACACGTTATAGCGATCGCTGTGCCTTTTGCCAAGCTTTCACGACGCGGAAGTAGAGCGTCACGAAAGGGAGTCGTGACGAAGGGTCGTTGCCATAACCCCCGAGACGACACGACTGGATACAGACCCAAAGGAACGAAAGAGTTTGCAAAGGAGATCGAAGACCATTTATCAAACATTCACCAATAGGCGCGTGTTCACTCTCACTAACTTCCCTTGCCCCTACCTACCTTCCCTTACCCCCACCTACACTCCCTTGCCCCTGCCTACCCTCCGTGATTGTGCCAAGTCACGGTTAGCCTATCCAGAACACCATATAAGCTTTTCATCCAGTTTATTCGACAGTCAGATAATCACACACACTTAAATCATTTCCAAATACTCAAACTCCCAAAGTACAAAACCTTCACCACTAACACGATCGCCGCCACCGAACTCTGTGCATGAGCCAGGTCATGTGACACGAACTTCCCTGTGTAGTCATGTGACTCTATACCCATCTCGCTCAGCCTCGCCCATAAGTCATGTTTCTCTTGATGTCAATTTACAACATGTATCTGTCTCGGTGGAACTGTTGCTAAAGAAGAGAGGGAGACGAAAGGGAAACTAGGGGGAGAAAGAGAGAAAGGAGGGATGAATAGTGGGAGAGAAAAAGAGCGAGACAGATAGAGAGATAGAGAGATAGATAGATAGATAGATAGATAGATAGAGAGAGAGAGAGAGAGAGAGAGAGAGAGAGAGAGAGAGAGAGAGAGAGAGAGAAAGAGAGGGAGAGAGAGAGAGAAAGAGAGAGAGAAAACATAGATATAAATAGAGAGAAAAAAATAGAGATATAAACAGAGAGAAAGGGATATAGACAGGATCAGAGATAAAGAGAAAGAGAATGCTAATAAACAACGCACAAGGAAGAGGGGAGGGACGATAATTACAAACAGCCTTAGTCTGAGCAGACGCCAAAGAACAATAGACTTAATAAACGTAAAGCACGAGTGTAAAGACGGAAGATTAAGACAAAAGAAATGAGCATATATACAAGATGAGCAAGAGAATCATGATGATGCTGATGGTGGTGATTCATGATGATGCTGATAATGGTGATGATGGTGATGGTGATGATGATGATGATGCTGATAATGGTGATGATGGTGATGGTGATGATGATGATGATGATGATGATGGTGATGGTGATGATGATGATGATGATAATGGTGGTG
>NW_028234406.1:19654764-19657264 GCF_977035675.1 Penaeus japonicus | reverse complement strand
TATATATATATATATATATATATGTATATGTATTCTTATATATTCAGTATACACACACAAGCAAGCACACTTCTAAGATGCATTACCATTAAAACCAGAATGCTCAATAAACTAAAGTGCATCTCCCACACTTCGAAAGACATCATCCTGTTCCTCCTTAACGAAACGTTTATCAATGAAAAGCGGGAGATAATTAAGACCCCCCAAAAAAAGACATCTCAAGTCTCCACAATCCTTTGAGATGCAGCATCCCTCGAGTCGGCTTCATCTGCCCCGACTTCAAGGAGATGAAACGGATGGTGATAAATCTGCGTGATTACGTAACCAATGCAATTATGCGGATGGTGAGGTTGGATGGTGATAGTGATGGTGATGGTGAAAGGTTAATGGTTAATGGAGGGGATGTGGTGATGGTGAAGTTAGAAGGGGGATGTGATGATGGAGGGTAGGAAGGAAGGAAGAAAGGAAGGAGGGAAGGAAGGAATGAAGGAGGGAGGGAAGGAAGGAGGGAGGGAGAGAGGGAGAGAAAGAGGGAGAGAGGGAGAGAAAGAGGGAGAGAGGGAGAGAAAGAGGGAGAGAGGGAGGGAGGGAGAGAGGGAGAGAAAGAGGGAGAGAGAGAGAGAGGGAGAGAGAGAGAGAGAGAGAGAGAGAGAGAGAGAGAGAGAGAGAGAGAGAGAGAGAGAGAGAGAGAGAGAGAGAGAGAGAGAGAGAGAGAGAGAGAGAGAGAGGGAGGGAGGGAGGGGGGGGGGGGGAGAGAGGGAGGGAAGTGAGGATAGGGATAGAGGGGGATGAGGAGGAGAAGGGGATATGGTTGTGAAGGTAAGGAGGGAGGAAGGGTGGATATGAAGTCTTTAAGGGAATCAAGGAGATGAGAAGGATAAAGGAATGTAGCGATGAAGGAAAGAAGAGGAGGGAGGGAGATGAGAGAGATTTGACGATGGAAATGAGGAGAAAAGGCGATATAAGGAAGAAGAGATGGAGGGATGGATAGGTCAGTGGAGAATGACACCGTTGACACAAGACCGCAGCAGGAGACGAGAACTAAAGAGAAACGAATTATAAAAGAAAAGAAAGAAAAGAGGTTATATCTCTGAATAGAAGGCAGAAAGGGGGTTGGTGGTGGGGGGTAAGGAATGGTAGACATGAAAAGGGGGTGAGGGGGGAGGGGGAGGGAGAAATAAGGACAGAGCGGTGGGTGGTCCGGTCTGCCTCGGGAAGCGGAGTGGCACATGCTCGCCACCGCCCCGAGCCACCTACCTGTGTCGTCACGCCCTCGTTACTGTCTCTCTAGGTCTCTCTTTGTCTTTCTTTCTGGTCTCTCTCTCTCGATCTCGGTCTCTCGGTCTCTCTCTCTCTCTCTCTCTCTCTCTCTCTCTCTCTCTCTCTCTCTCTCTCTCTCTCTCTCTCTCTCTCTCTCTCTCTCTCTCGCTATATTTCTCATTCTCTTTCTCTGACTCCGTGTCTGCTTTTCATTTTCTATCTGTCTTTATTGTTGTACTCCTCTCGGTTTCTCGGTCTCTTTCTTTCTCTTTCTCTCTCTCTCTCTCTCTCTCTCTCTCTCTCTCTCTCTCTCTCTCTCTCTCTCTCTCTCTCTCTCTCTCCCTCTCCCTCTCCCTCTCCCTCTCCCTCTCCCTCTCCCTCCTTCTCCCTCTCCCTCTCCCTCTCCCTCTCCTTCTCCTTCTCCTTCTCTCTCTTTCCCTTTCTCTTTCTCTTGCCCCCTCCCTCTCCCTCTCCCTCCCAGTCAACCTCCCCCTCTCCCTCTTTCTCTCCTTATCCCTCCCCGTCTACCTTCCCCTCTCCCTCTTCCTTTTTCTCCCTCTCCCTCTCTTTCTCGCTCCTTCCCTCCTTCCTCCTACTTATATCATTTTCTTCTTTCTCTCTCCCCTCCCTCTACTCAATCACCCTCTGCGTGGCTTTGTTATTGTTTTTCATCATGTATTGGAGATAATATTTACTCAGTTTCAACCACCTTTCGTTGTTTATTTTTTTCGTGGGGGGAATGAGAGTGGGAGTAAGAGTCGGAGAGGGAGAGGAAGTGGAAAAGGTAGTAGGAAAGGGGGGGGGGAGTGGGGAAAAACTCACCCTTGTAATAAGACCCCCTTTTTTTACACACCATCACGAACAACAAACCACGTGAAATTCCTAATTACAAGCGAGTATTCTGGTAAAGAAAAGGAATCTTGCAGAACATCAACGCACACACACAAACACACGAGAACGCCCTTGTTATACAGGGAGTTGTTATGCAGATCTATCATCACGTCCTTGACAATTCAACAGGGCGTGTCATGCAATATGGATCCAGTCATTCTCCCTTCGCCTCGGTCGGGTCGGAGTGCATGTCAACTTGCACTCCCGGTCTGTTCCTTGTGAATAATTACCTGCAACACAAAGAACCATGTGGCAGAGCAACAGCCGAGAGTCTACATGTCTCGACGGAAAATTGTAAAACATTATGGGCATTTCAGGCGTGATTAGGAGATAGTGAGAGAGGAAGGGA
>NW_028234406.1:19647264-19652264 GCF_977035675.1 Penaeus japonicus | reverse complement strand
AGAGAAAGAGAAGCGACCAAATACATTACGAGACAAAATACAGACAGGCACAGACACAGACAAATACAAAACGAGGCAGCGAGCCTAGCAGGCCGAGACAACGAAAAAAAAACCATCCAAATACAAAAAAAATAAGAAAATAAAAAAATAGAAATAAAAAAATACAGCCAGAGAAAGAGAAACAAGTAAATACAACAAGAGATCCAACACAGACAGACACAGACAAATACAGGCCAAAGAACAAGCCAGAGCACAGAGCCAGCTGATCGAGCCACCCCGCCCGGCCCCGCCCCCTCGTGCTCGCCACCGTAGCCGCACCTGAAGAAGCCCCGGATGTGTTTTCGCCTCAAGAACTCGTATGACTAACACGTTTCTCGCGGCGCCACCAAGCTGATCAAGGCCGCACCTGTCTGTCTGCAAGGGCGACCTTTCTTCTTTTGTGGGTTTTCCTCCACGCCTCGGGGATATATATGCACGCATTTCCATTTTCTATTTTTCCCCCTCCCTGTATTCGTCTGCATGTCATGTTGCCTTTGCAGCTTCTCGGTAAGGCATGTCTCGGGAGTGTTATTCTCTCTGCACGGCTGCTCCTTTGAAGGCTGGAGGAGGTTTTCTTTCGCGCTTAGTTTTTTTTATATTTACTGCTATTATTTTTATCATTATCATTATCATAATTATGATAATGACTTCTATTATAATTACCATCATTATCATTATTATTATTTTCCTCATTGTTACTATTATAATAATGATTACTATAATTATGACAATTGTTGCTGTTTTCATGTTATTACCATCATTACCATTATTACCATTTATTAATTCATGTATAACTATTCTGCTTTCTATGCATATACTGATCGACCTTTGTAATCTACCAGTTTTCCCACCCTAATATACACCAGTTTATATGTTTTCTCAACTGCAGTTTACACATGTTGAGCAAGAGTTCTTTCATACATGTTCCAGATATCAAACCGTTTTTTTCGTTTTTCTTTCTTTTTCTGGGATGAGGAGAAAATAGCAAGCCAGAATGGCATGAATAATGCATGAGTGTTGTCCCGCGCGCTCACCTCTCGCCCGCCACAGCCTCGCCCCCGCTGCATGGGAATTGCAGAGCTCATCACACTCCCCTTTGCTGCTCCTTGGCTGTGTCTGCTGTTGATATTGCAATTGGGAGAGGAACTGATGAAAAAAATTCGGTTAATGATGATTGCATGCGATTGCATAGGAAATCTACTTGCCTAGTCGAAGGCAAACTAGAAGAAGAGAGGTCTGTAAAGAATGTCTCTCTCTTATTTTGAACTCTGTAAACCTCTCCTATAAACAGTAAAGTGTAAATGAAGAGGCTGTTTAATGGCCTCTAAAAAGGGCTAGGGCGCAACGTTGCTTGAAATACGAGAAAAAAAAAATTGTACTTAAATTATGAAATTGAAACGTAGAGCCTACACGTATTTTAACACGCACACGATGTACGCCCTCGTATATATACACAAACGATCACGAAATATAGTGTGTTTGCATGAGTATAATAAATATCACACGATTGTACTTTATGCTAGGAATTTGGCAGAGCAATTTAGCTTAATTATCTCTCCGACAAGTAATGATGAGACATTCATATACATATAAACATACTATACGAGGTGCTTCGCCCCTAAAATCTTGTTAATCAATTTCATCCTCTGAAAATCAAGCCAATTTGGATGAATCAAACAAGTCCCAGCCATCAGGAAACATGTCATTAGGCAATCGAGGGCCTGCTGAACCATCTCTCTACACTCACACTCTCTCTCTCTATCTCTCTTTAACTCTCTCTTTCTCTCTAACTCTCTTTCTCTTTCTTTCTCTCTCTCTCTCTCTCTCTCTCTCTCTCTCTCTCTCTCTCTCTCTCTCGCTCTCACTATTTTTCTTTCTCTCACTCTTTCTCTCTTTCTCTCTCTCTCTCTCTCTCTCTTTCTTTCTCTCACTCTTTTTCTTTCTCTCTCTGTCTCTCCCTCTCTCTTTCTCCCCCTCTCTCCCTCCCTCTCTCTCTCCCTCTCTCTTTCCCTCTCTTTCTCTCTCTCTCTCTTCCTCTCTCTTTCTTCCCCCCCCCCTCTCTCTCTCTTTCATTCTCTCTCTCTCCCTCTCTCTTTCTCTTTCTTTCTCCCCCCCACCCTCTCTCCCTCTCTCCTTCTCTCTCTCTCTCTCTCTCTCTCTCTCTCTCTCTCTCTCTCTCTCTCTCTCTCTCTCTCTCTCTCTCTCTCTCTCTCTCTCTCTCTCTCTCTCTCTCCCTCCCTTCCTCTCTTTCTCTCCAACAAAATTCCACAGCCTCTACCAGAACTCTGCGCGAACATCAAAAGCCCCAGCATCTAAAACCAGATAAGACTCTCTATGGGAATAATCCACAATCCTTGCTAATTCTCAGACGAAACGAAGAATAAAAAAAAAAGGAAAAAAAAACATATATACAAAAATAAATATATATAAAAAAAATATATATATATATATATATATAATATATACATACATACACACACACATATATATATATATATATATATTATATATATATATATATATATATATATATATATATATATATATATATAAGAAAAGAAGAAAAAAATGAATTTCATAATTTCACACTTCGTTCTGTGGACGTTTCCGTTCTGTTAGTAGAGACCTCACAGGGCGCCCCTTGCCATAGTCGTTTTTGGTTCAGCACACGACAAAGGGAGTTACAGCACGTTAATAAGAGGGCAGGGCCTCCTTAGTGGGAATCATAAGCTTTAAGGCCTGCAACTGAATGCTCCTCCACACAATGTGTCTCGCGTACTATCCCATAATATCTGGCTCACAAAGCTCGTCCTCAAGGCTCCTTATCAGTGTTAATTCTCGACATAAACAAGTTACTGCCTCATTGGAGAAGCAATCCGACCAGGCCGTGCCGTGTGTGTGTGTGTGTGTGAATTCCCTCTTTGGGGTGAGGATTCCTCTGTAATTCGGCATGTAGTGAGATGGAAATCACATTCCCCTTATCACTAATGAAGGTAACGATGATGATAATGATAATAATGATAATCATGATAATAATAATAATAATAATAACAATGATAATAATAGTAATGGTGATGATGATAGTAATAATACTAATGATGATGATGATGATAATAAAATACTAATCATAACAATAATGATAAAATTATTGATAATAACAATGAGAATGATAACGATAACAGTAATGATGAAAAACAACAATAATAATATGCATATTAACAATAAACACAACAACAATAGTAATAATAATATTAATGATAATGCTAATAAAAAATGTAACTATCAATCAGAAAATCTCTACATTTATTTGTGTTTTTTTCAATCACTTCGAGCAAAGTCCACTGCATGACGATTAACTCACTGAAGTGTAGTATCGAGAGTGAAGTTGACTGGATGAGCCGTTCTCGAAAAAAACATAATCGTTACGTCTTCTGATTATCTTAATAACTGGGAACTGTATGAAAATTGCCTAAGCCATTTGCCCGCCCGGAATAAGCAAATTCAAACGGGAATTGGACAAGTCATAATAATCATACCGGTGATAAATATAATAATAATTATAATAATAACAATAATACTACAAACAACAGTAATAATACCTACTACTAGTATAATCAATAACAACAAAAGTAAAACTTATAAACAATAATCGCAAAAACAATCATAATAATAATAGTAGTAGTAGTAACAGCAACAACAATAATAATAATAACATAGTAATGATAATAAAACTAATTGCATTTCGTAGCCCTGCTGGAACGAAATGACAGTCAGACGCTTTGTTCAAGGAGCCTTTCTTGAGTAGACAAATAGGATTACGTAATGTACTGCGATGTATTTGTGAGGGTTCTTGGATGTTGGAATGGTGTAATAAGAGATTCCTAGAATTATAGCATCGTGGCGAACAGCGGCTTCTACATTCTAGTTCTTACAAGTGGGGACGCCAATTTATTAAGGATAAATGGCGTTGTATAATGTTATTTTTGCTCTTTCCATCGTCTCCTTCTCCTCCTCTTCCTCTTCTATTTTCTGCTTCTTCTCTTCCACACGCACTCCCTATTCCGCCCTCCCTCCTTTGCACTTCCCACTTTATCTTTATCTTTCTTTCTTGTTCCTTTCCCCCCCACCCCACCCCTCTTTCTCTCTCTCTCTCTCTCTCTCTCTCTCTCTCTCTCTCTCTCTCTCTCTCTCTCTCTCTCTCTCTCTCTCTCTCTCTCTCTCTCTCTGTCTCTGTCTCTCCCTGTCCCTCTCCCTCCATCCATCCATCCCTCCTTCCCTCCTCCTTTCTTCTCCCTCTCCCCCACCTCCCTCCCTCCCTCTTTCTCCATCGTTTTCACTCCCTCCGAAATGACTCCTCGGCGCCATCACCGCCTTCCGGAACCTCCTCTTGAGCCAATCAACGCTCGAGGTGGTATCCATCTCCCTCTTCCTTCCTCTTTCCTCTTGCTTCCTTCGCTATTACCGCCACAATTACCCCGTCGCCATTACGTTCGACTTATTACTATTTTGGTTGTTCTTCTTCATGTTTTTTTTTTTTTTTTATAAATCCTTTTTTTTCTTTTTTTGTATAATGGTTATTGTTATCAATCAAGATCATCGTTCGTGTCTATTTTCTTTTTTCTTCGTCTTCTTTTTTAATCAACAAATCATCAATCATCTTTTTTTTTCTTTTTTTTTCTTTTTTCAATCATCAAATCCATTTTATTCTTTTGCTTTTATTGGAAGGAAGATGATTCATTGGGGAAGACAGATACTGACGATATAAATAAAATAAAGTGCAGGAATCCTTAATAAAAAGTTTCTCTCTCTCTCTCTCTCTCTCTCTCTCTCTCTCTCTCTCTCTCTCTCTCTCCCTCCCTCTCTCTTCTCTCTCCTCTCTTTCTCATTTTTTACTCTTTCTCTCTCTGTCTGTTTGTCTCGGTCTCAGTCTCTATCTCTAGTCTCTTCTCTCTCTCTCTCTC
>NW_028234406.1:19629764-19637264 GCF_977035675.1 Penaeus japonicus | reverse complement strand
TTCCTCCTCTTCCTCTTTCTCCTTCTCCTCCTCCTCCTTCTTCTTCTTCTTCTTCTTCTTCTTCTTCTTCTTCTTCTTCTTCTTCTTCTTCTTCTTCTTCTTCTTCTCCTCCCCCTCCTCCTCCTCCACCTCCCCTGTTCCACCTCTTCCATATGCTTGGCGAATTCTTCGAGTATTGATAATTTAATTCCTCTCTTCTCCTTTACTTCGCTCTTACTTCTACCGTAGCAACATGCAAAGCAAATCTTCCTCCCCTCCGGGTGACGGATTCTGGGTTGCATTGTTGAAAGCCAAAAGACTCAGTTTATGATACTTATACTGAACACTTTATCTCATCTGAACGAATACTAAAGACAACGGATACATGTGTTTTTTTAATAATTATACTCAACACTTGATTGAATCTAAGTGAATGCTTAATACAATTGATGTATCTGGTTGTTGATAATTTTACTGATATTTCTATTTCATTGGATGGAATATTGAATTCAGTTGATACGTCTGGTTATTGATATTTATACTTAACACTTAATCTAATCAGAATTAAATACAGAATGCAATGGATATATCTGATTTCAATGAAAGGACTGCATCTTTTGCAATCTATTTGAATTACCTGAAACAGAAAGCTAATGGTAAAGTGCCTAGTACACAAAAAGCGATGCCCAAATATTTCCGAGATTTTGAAGGTAAGGTCAACAAAACATTTCCTGGAAGTTACGTCCCCAGATCTCCATCCTCTTCATTTACCCCCCCCCCCCCTTAAAAAAAACAAAAAAAACACCGTGTATGCGCTTTTGTTATCTTTTGCTTTGTATATACGATAACTGTAGCTCATCACATTCACGACATCAATACTGTTATTATCAATCATAATGGTTACTGTTATTATCGTTGTTGCAAATGATAATGATAACAATTATGATAATAATGATAGTAATCACTATCATTATTAATATTATCATAACTATCATTATCATAACAATAATAATAAAGATAATAATAATAATAAAAATAAAGATAATTGATAATAATATAGAATTTTACAAAATAATAATAAATACAACAACAACAACAATAATAATAATAACAATAACGAAACCAAAAAGCAACACTAACAATGATACTAACCGTAACAACACTAACAGCACTCGCACCACTCTGGACCCCCATCAAAACAGACCCAAACAGCCAAAGCCGAGCCTCTGGTGCTCTCCGCCGGCAGCGCAAGAAGACATCCCACAGAGGAACCAAAGAGGAACTTGTGGCTGCTGGGAATGACAAGCCACTCGATTTACGGACCAAGTTTAATCTCGGCTTTTCGAACCCCTTCGGCAGTCGCTCACTCCGGCATCTTCCCCTCACCTCACTTCACTTCACTTCCCTTCACCTCTCCTTATCTTACCTCACCTTGCCTCTCCTCACCTCAACTCAACTCAACTCTACCCCTATCTCCTTCTTCTTCCCTTGCTCTTTGTGTTTCTGATCTGCTTTTCTTATTCTTTCCTCATTCTCCTCCTCCTTCCTTTTCTTATGTTGCTGCTGATCTTCTTCTACTTCTTCTTCCTCTTCCTCCTCACCTTCACCTTCCCCTTCCCCTTCCCCTTCACCTCCACTTCCACCTCCACCTCCAACCCTACCCCCACCTCCACTTCCACCTCCACTCTCACCTCCACATCCACATCCACCCCCACTTCCACTTCCTCCCCCTCTTCCTATTCCTCTTCTTCTTTTTCTCTTTCCTCTATTTCCCCTTCTTCTTCCCTTTCTTCTTTTTCTTCTTCCTCCACCCCTTCCGCCTCCTCTTCCATTTTCTCTTCTTCCTCCCCCTCCTCCTCTTCCTCCTCCTCCTCCCCCCCCCTCCTCCTCTTCCTCTCCCTCATCCTCTTCCTCCTCCTCCTCTTTCTCCCCCTCATCCTGTTCCTTCCCCTCATCTTTCCCCTCTTCCTCCTCCCTCTCCCTCTCTTCCTCCTCCTCCCCCTTCCTCCTCTCCCTCCCTCTTTTTTTCCTTTCCATTTATCTTACGCTACCTTAAGGCCTCGGATAGACTGAGTTCACGCTTCCGGCACATCTGACGCTCCTGGTTTGTCAACAACGTCCTTATCAGTCAAGGTGGGATATTTTGCTTTTGTTGACTTTGATTCATTATCTTTTTTTTTTATCTTATTCTTTCTCTATTTTTTCCTTCTTTCTCTGTCTCTCGTTTATTATTCCTCTCCGTTTCTCTCTTTTTTCTTATTCTTAATGTTTCTCTTAACCTCTTTCTTTCTTTCTTTCTTTCATTCTCTCTCTCTTTCTTTCTCTCTCTCTTTATACATATATATATATATATATATATATATATATATATATATATATATATATATATATGTGTGTGTGTGTGTGTGTGTGTGTGTGTGTGTGTGTGTGTGTGTGTGTGTGTGTGTGTGTGTGTGTGTGTTTGTATATGCATATGCATATGTATATATGTATATATGTATGTATGTATGTATATATATATATATATATATATATATATATATATATACATTAATATACATATATATATAGACATATGTCCATCTTTCTAAACAAGGAAAACCAAGACAGCCTTCAGTCCATTTCTTCCCAAAGCCACACCCACTCTCAATTAGCCAAGGCACGTCAATCTCAATCTCTATCTGGAATCCAGTCGCGAATTACACAAAGCCAAAGTAAGGGAGGGAGGGATAGAGTGAGAGAGAGATAGAGATAGATAGATAGATAGAGAGAGAGAGAGAGAGAGAGAGAGAGAGAGAGAGAGAGAGAGAGAGAGAGAGAGAGAGAGAGAGAGAGAGAGAGAGAGAGGAGGAGGGAGGGTGTTTTGTGTGCATGTGATTAAAGCAAAAAATCAAAAAAAATCAAAGAGAACCAAAAAAACATACAAGACTGACGAAAAAAATAGAAATTAATTTTCTAACAACCGAGAAAAATAAAAACAAGTAAAACCAAAAAGAGCGACAGAGTTTCCCAGCTGGAGACGCCCCTGGAGACGCCCACGGAGCCCGGAAGAACGACGTGAACACACAGTGTCATGCACGCCTGCAAATAACGCGAGATGAATGAGCTGGCTTCAGGCGGGAGACAAAACCAACACATTTAGCGCGTCGCCTGAATTTTTCATGCGCCTGGAGACACGGGGAGAGGGGGGGGAGGGGAGAGGATGAAGATATTAGGGCGTAAGTAATACATCATCTTAAACTCTCCCCCTCTCCCTACCCCTACCCCTTCATATCGTCACCTCCCCTCCTCCTCCCTCTCTCACTTTCCACGTGCCCTTTGACCTGAGTTGCGATCACCGGTTGGTTACTCTGACCTCGGAAGAAAAAAATATACGGCCGCTGTTTGTCTTTCCATTCTTTTTCTCTCTCTTATTTATACTCACTTGTCGCGTTTTCCGGCATCCGGATTTTATCAAGCATCTCTTTCGGTCATTTTTCTGCCTCGAAGCATTTCATCTTCCATGTCTCCAGGCATATCTAATGACAAACACACTTAACTGGGCGTCGTGTCTAAATTACCTTGAATGTTCAATCGGCATAAATCCACTTTTGTCCTCCTACGCATTTCATACAGCATTTTGGTCATGCGATTAACATGCAGCTCATACACACTCTAGCCATACATGCAGACCTAACACATTCTAACCATGTAAGGAATTATCAAATAATTTAACCATATATGTAACTCACGTACATTCCGATCGTCCATGTAGTGCATGCAACTCACACACATTGCGACCACACATGCACCTCAACGCAACTCACACATCCCGACCATACAGTACATGCAACTCACAAACATTCCAACCACACATGCAACTCACTGCAACTCACACACATTCGTCCCAGTTGTTGCACTAAACCTCAACCTCCAGCCATGCCTATATCGCCCTCACATCTCATGCGAAAATATTTCCCCATGATAATTTTCCAGCTGCGGCTCATACTACGAGTAATGGGAGCCAGAGAGATGCAAAGAGGACCAAAAATGGCTAGAGGCAGCAATATCAGCAACATTCGTGCACGGTTAAATTTTTAGAACTGATAGTAATAGCTACATTTGTGTCTGTGTTTTTATTTCTTTCCTTTTCTTTGTTCTGTTTATTTAGAGGAAGGGAGAGGGAGGGAGGGAGGGAGGGAGGGAGGGAGGGAGGGAGGGAGAGAGAGAGAGAGAGAGAGAGAGAGAGAGAGAGAGAGAGAGAGAGAGAGAGAGAGAGAGAGAGAGAGAGAGGGAGAGAGAGAGAGAGAGAGAGAGAGAGGGGGGGGGGGAGGGAGGGAGGAAGTGAATGAAGGAATATGGGAGGGAGGGAGAGAGGAGAAGAGGGAGAGAGGTAGAGAGGTAGGGATGGATGGAGAGAGGGGTAAGTAGAAGAAGGGAGAGAGGGAGTAGGAGAAGAGAAAGAGAAAGGGAGAGAGAGGAGGGGGAGTAACGGAGGAAGGGAATGAGGGAGTAAGGGAGGGAGGGGAGAGAGGAAGAGAGGGGAGGGAGGTAGGGAGGGAGAAAGGGATAAGGAGAAGATGGGAGAGAGGGAGTTGGAGAAGGAAGAGAGAGAGAAAAAGAGCGAGAGAGAAAGAGAGAGAGAGAGAGAGAGAGAGAGAGAGAGAGAGAGAGAGAGAGAGAGAGAGAGAGAGAGAGAGAGAGAGAGAGAGGGGGGGGGTAAGGGGGGGAAGGGAGGGAGAGAGGTAGAGAGAGAGGGAGGGAGGGAGGGAGGGAGGGAGAGAGGGATAAGGATAAGAAGGGAGAGAGGGAGTAGGATAAGAAGGGAGAGAGGGAGTAGGAGAAGAGAGGGAGAAATTTCCTTTGTATATGATTATCTTCTCCTTCACCAACCTACTGGTCACGCCATATGATACGGTAAGAATCGTTTAATACAATCAATGATACCTATAGAACAGTCTATATATATATGCTAAAAAAATCATAAAGGCGAGGAGAATCAAGGCATTAAACATTGGAAATAGAACATTTTTTATACTTTATATTGACGTATCTTTTGACGAGAAACAAAGAAATTCAGACAATGGTATTCTGCCAGAGAAGATTCTTAGCCGATATCCGCTGGACATCTGTATAAATAAACATAAATTGTGCTAAAAAAAAATAATAACAATACAATCTAGGTTCTACGAAAAGGGAAGTTGAACAAGTATAATATTAATCGAAATCAGCCCTCTCGTCGTACAAAGCACATGCCGAGTGTAGTTTGAATATTTGTAATAAGAACCCGATGTCTAAGATAACACTCATTGCTATAAAAACAAACACAGGATGACGGAGGAACGATAGTGTCTGGTAATCACTGAGCAGAAGAAGAAGAAAAATCCTCCTATGCGTCAAAGGCTCCGCTGAAGTTTCATTCGGTGGGCTGGAGCAGTTAATCAAAGATCAAACACGTAGGACTACAAATGAAGCTCCTTGTCTGAAGTTTAAGCTTCTCAAAAAAGTTTCCCATCAACGCGTATACTCTTTTTTATACAGTTATTTATAAGACGACCGGGAAAAGGGAGCGTCGCTTTAACTTCAAAGCCAATTTTCTGAAGAAAAAAAAACAGAATACGGAAACTTGGGCACGTGGCCTTAGTCGGTAGATATGTTTGCCCTAATAATCAGGATAAAAATAATAAAAATAAAAGATGTTTTCGTTGCGAAACAGGAAAGCTGAATATTTCAGAATTACGAAAAGACTTGCCTGATTAAAGAGTGTGTGTGTATGGGGGGGTATCTAATAAGAGTTTGCTATTATACTTTATTTATGTTGTCGCGAAGGGAGGTTCCTCAACATAAACGCAGTGGAAATATTACGGGAAAACAATGATACGATTTCCCTTACACCACAAAAGAGAAAATTTGTAACGAAACCATGAAAACACAGCTATCGAAAGAGCTAACAAAGCCAGTACCTTTAATATTGACCTCTATCTTTTTATTAGACGCAAAATCATCTTTTTACCGAAAATAAACAAGAAAACGTAAACAAAATTAACCAGATTCGAACTCTCATATAAAAAATAATCATCTACAGAAACTTCACAGAAATAATCAAAATTCTACATCCAAAATAAAATCCAAAAATATAAAACCAAATAAAATCTAAAAAAAAGACAATCTACTATAACCTACACCTAAAACGCCCCCCAGGTATTTTACACCTTCCATAAAATGATTTAAACGGAATATCTTAAACAGAACCACCGACACAAAGCGAACTCAGAAAGGAAATCGCTCCACTTAGAGGGCATAATTTTCCAAGCGAGAACAAAGGAAGAGAGTGGGGGAAAAAAGAGGGAAAATACGTGATAATTAACCAGATAAAAGTCATAAGTATTATGAAAATATGAAACGGAATCTTGACGTTATAAAAAAAAATAAAAGCATTAGGCAGAATTACCAAAAGAAAAACATATACGTATTTTAGAGTGTTCATGGTGAGGTACACGCAAGAGGCGAGTTCGGCACACTGATGCAAAAATGGAGATTGGACTTCGTGATTGACAGGATATAAATGAAAATTTCTCATAGGATATTTCTCAATAAATATTCTAATTTTGATCTATATTCATGATGGCAACCTTTTCACTATTTTTAGTCTTCTTTCGTGCGATCTTCGAATGTAATGTCAAGCTTAATCATGTACTTTAGAACAAGTCTAAAAACCGGCCATGTCGTGCTTGTCTATAAATCAAGGGATATTAATAATTCGCACGCACGCTGATACGTATGCAGTAGCAGGTGTGCGCGGTAATCAAGATAAGATATGCAAGATGCAACCCTGCTGCGAATAGAACCCTTATACCTTATACCTGTGTCTTGCTGAGTTGGCCAAGCCCCCCTTCTCCTCAAGACACTTGACTCCACCGCCCTCCTCATCCCTTCGGCGCGGCGGTGGCATCTCAGATTCATAAAATGCGACAGGACCCATTTTTTTCAACAACGGCCACACCATCCACATTGCCCTGCACTCGGCTATCGTTTCATCTTTCTGGCTCGTTTTTTGAGGTAAAACGGCACGGGGACGAATGAAACGACGACGTTAATCTGAACTCTGAGCGTTAGTTTCCTAAAAAAGAGTAGAAGAGACAGATAACCCTTCTTTCTATGAAAAAAGTCCTTCATTTTATGCCGGGACACATCTCGCATTCCCAACCTGACTTGCGTCACCCGCGGCGAGGAAAAATCTTTTGAAATGTTCCAGTTGAAAAGACGCGTCTCACAGTCACGTCACAGACCAACAGCATCATGTCAGATCTTTCCTCTTGCGTTCATTTATATTTCCTCTTCTTTCTCAATCACCTCATGCTTTTATCTTTCTCCTCACAGTTTTTCCCTCCCTGCCGCTTCGCCTAAGCCCGACCTCGCATGAAAAGAGCGTGGAAAAAAGTCTCAAAACACATCAGCACCGAAGGACCGGTGCAGTCCGAGTGCCGTTATGCAAGGATCAATACATAAATACTTGGCTATGAACCGATAAAAAGTTTAATT
>NW_028234406.1:19609764-19617264 GCF_977035675.1 Penaeus japonicus | reverse complement strand
TGTGTGTCCTGTATATATGTTCCCATGAATATGTATTTATGTATATATTCATATATGTATGTATGTATATAGAATGATGGATCGATGGACGGGCTGAGAGAGCGATATGTAAAAACACCAAACATTTTTATACCAAGATGAACAAACTCCATCAACCTAGCATGATGATTTTGCTTTCCCTTCTGCACGCTCTGCTTTACAATCATAACTGCTGTATTTGTTCATCCAATAACGCCAACTGAAGCTTATACCTCCCCTGCTCTACTTCGCTCTCTAGATTTTCTCTCTCTCTCTCTTCTCTTCTAATCGCTTCCTTTCTCTTCTATCTTTCTTCTTTTCTCTCTTTCATCTTTTCTCTTTCTTGTCTTTCTTCTCTTCTCTCCTCTCCTCTCCCTCCCCACCCCCCCCCCCTCCCCCCTCCTCTCCTCTCTCTCTTCTTCTTCTCTCTCTCTCTCTCTCTTTCTCTCTCTCTCTCTCATTCTCTCTCCCCCCTCTTTCTCTCATTCTTCCTTCTCTCTTTCCCTCCTCTTTCCTGCCTCTCTTTCTTCTCCTCTTCGTTCTCTCTCTCCTCTCCTCTCATCTTCTCTCCTTCGCCTCCTCTCATCTCTCCTTCCCAACTCCCTTTCTACCTTGCCTCTTCCCTCTTCTCCTCTTCCTTCTCCCCCATTCCTTCCTTCCTCTCATTTCTCTACTCTTATCCTCTTCCTGTCTGTCTTTCCTTCTGTCCCTGGTCTCTGTCTGTCTCTCTCTCTTCACTTTCTTTCGCTCTTTCCTTCTTTCACTCTTGTCTGGGGTCAAACCTCTACTCCAGTGAACGCCAAGAGATGAGCCCCATTAATTGCACCTCTCTCTCTCCCGCCGCACGGGACGTCAAACAGTGCGCCAAGCAGGCGTGGTGATCGCGCCCTTTCCTCATCACTTTCTACCCTGCAGGGGCAATGGGAGTAGGCGTAAGCAGCACCAAAAACGCATTTCACAGCGGGGAGAAAACCTCATATTACTACCTACACGCATACTCACATATGCATGCTTACGTTGGCTTTAATTGATAGACACTACACACGTTAAGGTAATAGAGGCAAATATTTACTCCCCCACACACGCACGCAACGGCAACCTCGCATTACGTGCACAACGTCATTCCACACTGCCACACACGCACACACATTTACACCCACGCAAACACACCCCAACACACACAACAACCACACACACATATAGCACGCACATACATTGCACGTCCCGCCCGTCGCCGACCCGCGTTTTCACACACACTCACCACACTCACCCATTTCGCGCGCAACGACTTCTTGGTCTGGAAAGATCAAAGTAAATGAAACAATTTCAGTGGGTTAATCCACTTCTCTGCGTCCGTGATTTTTTCTCCCTCCTCATTTAATTTTTCTTTCGGTAAAGAATGATGAAAAATAACGCCCCGTGTGAGGAGTAAGTTGTGGGATGCGTCCGTGATTTTTTCTCCCTCCTCATATAATTTTTCTTTCGGTAAAGAATGATAGCTGAATATTCGCCCGGTGAGTGAGTAAGTTCGTGGGATGTTGGCGCGGTTGAAGATATTTCGCTTAAAATGGATATTTGTGTCAGCTGCGTTGTTGGAAGTTTCTTGTGGCGTCACGTAACCACAGTAACCGCTACACCAGTGTAATCACGCTTCTCCTTCGCTCTGTGTCCCTATTACATAAGTAATTTTTTTTTCTGTCTGACAGTCCTTCCTCCTGTCCTTGTCTTGTATCTGTCTCAATGATTCTGTCTCTGTTTCTGCATCTCTTCCCCTCCATCTCATTCTTTGTGTATAGCTGTTTATATCCTCTCCGTCCCTCAAACGCTAACATACATTCGTAGTCTATAAGCATGTAAATAAATACGTACTTCCATACATACATATATAGATGTACATTACATACCCTCATACAAGCATACACTCATAAATACGAACAAGACCGGAAGCAAAAACATATACACCTGCAGGAACACATTCGCGATCACCCGCTTAAGCTCATACACGTTCATGCACACACACACACACACACACACACACACACACACACACACACACACACACACACACACACACACACACACACACACACACACACACACACACACACACTCGAAACAGATATGGCCACCGAGCAAGTGCCGAGGATCAATGGCAATGCTCTTTGAAGACTACAGATTAAGGTGATCGCCGACGTCCCTTCTATCGCCAATCGCTAAACTGGATGGGTTTCCTCGAGGGACCTTGCCGCGCGCGCTCAAAGGGAGATGAATATAAAGAGGACTTATGAGGTATGGCTGTGGGGGGAGGGAGAGAGAGAGAGAGAGAGAGAGAGAGAGAGAGAGAGAGAGAGAGAGAGAGAGAGAGAGAGAGAGAGAGAGAGAGAGAGAGAGAGAGAGAGAGAGAGAGAGAGAGAGAGAGAGAGAGGAGAGAGAGAGAGAGAGAGAGGAGAGAGAGAGAGAGGAGAGGGGAGAGAGAGAGGGAGAGAGAGAGAGAGGAGGAGAGAGAGAGAGGGGAGGAGAGAGAGAGAGAAAGAGAGAGGGAGAGAGAGAGAGAGAGAGAGAGAGAGAGAGAGAGAGAGAGAGAGAGAGAGAGAGAGAGAGAGAGAGAGAGAGAGAGAGGAGAGAGAGAGAGAGAGAGGAGAGAGAGAGAGAGAGAGAAGAGAGAGAGAGAGAGAGAGAGGAGAGGGGAGGAGAGGAGAGAGAGAGAGAGAGAGAGAGAGAAGAGAGAGAGAGTGAGAGAGAGAGAGAGAGAGAGAGAGAGAGAGAGAGAGAGAGAGAGAGAGAGAGAGAGAGAGAGAGAGAGAGAGAGAGAGAGAGAGAGAGAGAGAGAGAGAGAGAGAGAGAGAGAGAGAGAGAGAGAGAAAAAAAAAAAAGAAAGAGAAAGAGAGAGAGAGAGAGAATGAGAGAGGGAGGGAGGGGGGCGGGGCGAGAGACCAACCACTATCCATCAACACAAAAATGCATCATTCTCTTCCACCGCGAGCTAACATTTCCAGCGCAGTCGATTACACAACCAAAGCCACAGAAGCATCAGTATGACTCACCCCTACGCACCAACAACACGCCGGTGAGTGTCTGCGTGAGTCACAACCAATCACTCAACCAGGTCGTCCGAATCAGGAAATATACGAATAATGCCAGCAAACTCACTTGTCACTTCATTCATCTTCTGGGTCACGGGAGAGTCACGCAGACATCAACCCCCTTCTATTCAGCCCTGCCCCACCCCCTTGTCATTGCCTCCCCCTCCTCCTCCCCCTCCCCCCGGCTACCGCCTCCCCTTCGATCAAACCCTGCCTCCCCTCCTCCCCTTCGGTCAAACACAACCCCCGCCTATTCTGTCAAACCCTGTCACTCCTCCTCTGCTTCTGTCAAACCCTGCTACACTCCCTCCCCTTCTATCAAACCCTGCCTATATTCATTCAAACCCTGCCCCTCAGCCCCGTCCCTCCTCCCCTTCTTTCAAACCCTACGCCGCCCCCCCCCCCCCTTTCGATACCTCGTGTACACTATCGTGTCTATCTCACGTACACATTCAAGTGCTGCTCCTACTTACAGTGTACACACGTGCAGTACACAGCCATGGTCTCCAAGGTGAACAATTACGAAAGACGCATCTAAAGGACGAAGAATTGGCGAAGGAGGCGATAAGAGATGAAAGCGGGAGATGAGAGGAGGGAAGAGAAGATAGCATGAGAGAAGGAAAGAGATGTAAAAAAAAAAGAGATGGGAAGCAAAATAGAAGTGAAGAGAAGAAAATAGAAGAGAAGATAAAAAAAATAGGAGAGAATAGAAAAAAAAAGGAAAGAGAAGAAAATGGAAGAGAATAAAAGAGAATGAAAGTAGTTGAGAAGAGAATAAAAGTAGGAGAATAGAGGAAACAGAAGGAAAGAAAAGGAAAAATGCGAGAAGAAAAATAAGAGTGAAGAGAAGCAAAGTTGTGAGAAGAGAAGAAAAAGAAAACTGAGAGAAGAGATGAAAAATAAAAGACAGGAGAAGGAAAAATAAGAGAAGAAAAATAATAGAAAGAAGGAAAAATTAGAGAAAACAAGATAAATAAAAGAGGAAAGAAGGAAAAAGGAAGAGAAGAGAAGAAAGACAAAAGAGAAGAGATAAGGAGATGCCAAACGACAGAGAGCAAAGAGACGGCAGGTCCTGTATCGCTCGTTCTCGACTGAGGTTTGCCGACTCACTGACTCAGCGACTCGCCATGGACTTCATTACCGCGTCATAGGTGTCCCTGAGTCGTGGCTCTGGCGTATTGAGAGTTGCATGACGAAATCTTGGCTTTGTTCTCTCGTGGGACGGACGGACGCTCTGCCGCGGCGATAGCTTTTGTCTTAATGGATTTCTCGAAGTTTCCGGAAAGAACGTTTGTGGGCTGGAGTCTTTCTTTTAATTCCTTTCTCTTTCTCTTTCTCTTATTTTCTCTCTCTTTTTCTTTCTTTCTCTTTGATTTTTTTTCACTCTTTTTTCTTTCTTTCTTTCTCGCGCTCTCGCTCTCGCGCTCTCTCTCTCTCTCTCTCTCTCTCTCTCTCTCTCTCTCTCTCTCTCTCTCTCTCTCTCTCTCTCTCTCTCTCTCTCTCTCTCTCTCTCTCCTCCGCCTCCTCGTCCTCTTACTACTCTTCCTCCTCTTTCTCATCCTCTTCTTCCCCCTCTTCCTCTTCCTCCACATCCTCCTCCTCCTACTCTTACACAACCTCCTCCTCCTCCTCCTCTTCCTCCTCCCCCTCCATCATTATCATCATCATCATAATCATAATCATTATCATTATTATTATTATTATCATCATCACTATCATTAACATCATTATCATTATCCTCATCATCATCCACAGCCACATCCAAATCCCCATCCCCAATCGCAGCCGCAACCGCAACCCCAACCCCATCTACATCCACATCCTCTTCCTCCGCATCCTCAACCTCTTCCTTCCCCTTCTTCTTCTCCTCGTCCTTCTACTCCTACCCCTACTCCTATTCCTGCTCCTACTCCTTGTCCTCCTCCTCTTCCTCCGCATCCTCAACCTCCTCCTTCCCCTCCTTCTCCTTCTCCTCGTCCTCGTCCTCCTCTTCCTTCTCATCTTCCTCCTCCTCCTCTTCCTCCTCTTCTTCCTCCTCCTCTTCCTCCTTCTCCTCTTCCTCCTCCTCCTCCTCTTGCTCCTCTTCCTCCTCCTCCCCCGCATCCTCTTCCTCCTCCTCCTCATCTTCCTCCTCCTCCTCCTCCTCCTCCTCCTCCTCCTCTTGCTCCTCTTCCTCCTCCTCTTGCTCCTCCTCCCCCGCATCCTCTTCCTCCTCCTCCCCCGCATCCTCTTCCTCCTCCTCCTCCTCTTCCTCCTCCTCCTCTTCCTCTTCCTCCTCTTCCTCCTCCTCCCCCGCATCCTCTTCCTCCTCCTCCCCCGCATCCTCTTCCTCCTCCTCCTCTTCCTCCTCCTCCTCTTCCTCCTCCTCTTCCTCTTCCTCCTCCTCCCCCGCATCCTCTTCTTCCCCCCTCCTCCTCCTCCTCCTCCTCTTCCCCCACCTCCTCTTCCCCCATCTCCTCCTGTTCCTCCTCTTCCTTCTCCTCCTCCTCTTCCCCTTGATCTCATCCGCCTCAACACGCGACAGCCAATCAGCGGGGGGACGGGGAAGCACATATCATCATCCAAGGGAGCCTTCGCACTGCAGCGATATTATCATTTGAAAGGAAACATGTTACGCGGGACAGATAGCATCGTCAGAGAGAGCCTTGAGAAAGCGAGCGTGTGTATAAAGCGCAGCTGGAGAGGGAATTGTTTTCTATCCAATTTCATGTGCCGCATGAATAAAAACAAGTAGAGGGAAATTATTTTAAAAAGGTGTAAAAACTTTAAGAAAAAGTAGAAAAAATAATACTAGATACTAATACTAAAACTAAAATAAAAAGTGGGAAAAAATAAAAATGGCGAATATAAACAATGCCAGAATTGTGTCAAGCCTCGCCTAAATACATCCATTCACGTTCTTTATATTCGTAATCCCTATTATACTACGTCCCACGCAGAGGAGATAGAGCAAATCCTGATAAAAATAAATAAAATAAAAGATGAAGGAAACAAATGATCGTTCCACATCCGCAACAATGGCTAATATCCAACTTGATCCGGCGACATTTAACATGAAAAAAGAAGCAAAACTCAAGAATGTTGATACGGCACGGTACTCCGCATTCCCTAAACACCTTTCCTTTTCTTCCTACTCTTCCTCTTCCGCCTTTCCTTCTCCCTTTCCTTCATTTTCCCCCTTAAATGCCTCCCTCCCTCTTATGTTCTGTACGATAACCACAACCGCCTGCAACATCCCAAAAGTTACAAACGAACATGAACGCTTACATCTAAAGGTGTCCAACGATGTGGCTGCGTCGGACAGAGCTTACTGCAACGATGCAACACTCGTTCATCCAATACGCAAAACGACCTCCGCAGATTTTTCTCATTTTTATGCATCTATTTTTTCTATTTTTTATTCATTTATTCATCTATTTTTTGAAGGGAAGGTGGCCTGTGGTGGATAGAGGTGGGGGGGGGGGGCTACGAATTTGTATGACTCTAACCTATGTTTAGTTAAGAGACAAAAAAAAACAAACTCTTTATTCGTCCTTTTTTACCAGAGAAAATTTGTATGAACATAAACGAGTATATTCACTAAAAGGCCAAATACCCTTTTTTCATGTGCCGTTCGATCGGACAGTCAAGTAAGCGTCCATTCATGCCTGGGCCCTTAATCGCGTTGGTTGGAAAATATGCTCACAGCCATCGCTCTATAATCATATATTAATGCGTTGGTGTTTTATAATGTGGTCACTTGGAATAACGGAAATTAGGAAGAGAATAAAAGCAAAGGAGAGTTTGATTGGAATGTTAATGCTATGTGTTCAGTGGACAGGAGGAATATCGTAAATTAAATAAACGAAATTCCAAAAAAGGACGAAAATAAATTCTGAAAAAAATATTAGAAGAGAAGAAAAAAAACTATGAAGAAAAGAAAAATGTCAGTAGACATGATGGATATCAAAAATAACATTAAACGAAATAAAAAAAAAAGAACGAAAATAAAGAGAAGACAAATGAGAGGAAGGAGGAAGGAGAATGGTAATACGAGAAAGAAAATGAGAAGAAAGAAAACTAAAAAAATCGAAAGCAAAATATAAAGAAACGGATGGATTGTCATTATTTGAAGTAAAAGATCATTGCGATTTTATTATTCTAATACAAGGAAAACATATTCAGAAGAAAGGATAGGAAACAAAACGGTGAAAACAGGAACAAACGAAGACAAAAGAAAAACAAGAAAATGAAGATTTATTTCGGTGTTATCGAAGCGGTTGAAATAATACTATTATCTTTGAAGGAAGGAAAGACCAAACAGAAGATAAACTGTAAAAATAAAAGGAGAGAAATAACCATTAAAAGAAGGAAAAAAAAAAAACATATAAGAGAAGGAAAGCAAATACGGAACAAAGTT
>NW_028234406.1:19597264-19604764 GCF_977035675.1 Penaeus japonicus | reverse complement strand
GTCTCTCTCTCTCTCTCTCTCTCTCTCTCTCTCTCTCTCTCTCTCTCTCTCTCTCTCTCTCTCTCTCTCTCTCTCTCTCTCTCTCTCTCTCTCTTTCTCTCTCTTGCCTTCTCGCTCTCTCTCTATTGTCCAAGATTTCTTTTACTCTTTCATTTTCTCTTACATGTTTCTTTCCCTTTGCTCTCTCTCTCTCTCGGGTCTTTTTCGTCTTTCTTTTCCTTTTCTTTTGCTTCCGCACGGCAATGGCCTTTAATTATTGCTCTCGCATTTTATTGGTTAAATCACAGTGAATAATTTCGAACAGAAGTTTTACATCCTTTTAACTTTAAGGATTTTTTTCATAATCACTTAAACCAACAGAGACAAAAAAAAAACAATTAAACCCCAAAATCAGAAGAACATTCACGCCAACTACACCACCAGCAACCCAAAACAACAAAAACAACAACTAAAAACAACAAAACAACATCCTACAATCACAGGCCGCTTCCCACAACGTTTGAAGAGTTTTTTTTGTTTGTTTTGTTCTCTCAATTCCGAAAGTGAGCGATCGGGAGGCGAGTTGTGTGCGCCGCCGACTGAACACGGTTTGGATGTTCTTGAACAAAGTGAACATAAGAGGAGAACATTCCCCCCCTCCCCCCCCTCTCTATCTCCCATTCATCCCCATCTCTAACCCACATTAGGGTTAGGGAGGGTGGACGAAGAAATATCCCCCTTCCCTTCCTCCACCCACCCCCTACCCCCCCCTTCCTCACGACGACATTCCCCCTTCCCCTCCCCTCCCCATCCGAGCGACACAAATCCCCCCATTCCCCTCCCTTCCCCCATCCCCATCGAACAACAAAGTTCCCCTTCCCCCTCCCC
The DNA here is from genome assembly GCF_977035675.1 of Penaeus japonicus. Taxonomy (NCBI): domain Eukaryota; kingdom Metazoa; phylum Arthropoda; class Malacostraca; order Decapoda; family Penaeidae; genus Penaeus; species Penaeus japonicus. The sequence continues at coordinate 19,603,897 of NW_028234406.1, read as the reverse complement.
TTCTCCCGCCCCCCTCCCCCCTCCCCTTCCGACCGCCAACAAAGTCCCCCTTCCCCCTCCCCCTCCGACCGCGCGACCCTCGGCTCTGCTCTGCAATCACACCAGCGCCATCCAAAGTCATCCAAGCTTTGCAGTCACAATGGACGGTATCTGGGAGGGAGGTGGTGCTTTTTTATATTTTTTTTCCTTTTCCCTATTTCACTTTGCCGCTTTCTGCCTTTGTGTGTGTGTTTTTTTTCTCTCTTTTCTTTTCTTTTCTTTTCTTGTATCTCTTGTCTTTCTTTCTCTTTCTCTTCCTCTTTCTTTTTCTCTCTCTTTCTCTCTCTCTCTCTCATTTTCTCTCACTCTCATTCTTTATCACCCTCATTCTCTCTCCCTTTCATTCTCTATTACTCTCCTTTTATCTCCCTTTCATTCTCTCTCTCATTCTCTATCACTCATTTTCTCTCACTCTCATTCTCTCTCTCACTTTCATTCTTTCTCACTCTCATTCTCTCTCCCCTTCATTCTCTATCACCCTCATTCTCTCTCCCTTTCATTCTCTAGCACTCATTCTCTCTTTCTCTCACTCTCATTCTCTCTCACCCTCATTCTCTCTCCCTTTAATTCTCTATCACTCTCATTCTCTATCCCTCATTTTCTCTCACTCTCATTCTCTATCACTCTCATTCTCTCTCTCTCTCATTCTCTCTCTCTCTCTCATTCTCTCTCTCTCTCATTCTCTCTCACTCTCACTGTCTCTCACGCTCATTTTCTTTCACTCTCATTCTCCCTCTCCCTCTGCCTCTTCCTATCCATCTCTCTCTACCTCTCCCTCTCCCTTTTGCTCTCCCTTCTATACCCACTTGCTGCCACCATTTGTAACCCGCTCGTATCAGCTGTTGTAACCCGCTGCTAGCAGTTGTAAACCACTCGATGCCCTGGTTGTAATCCTCTAGCTGCCAGCGGTTGTGATTCGGTGAATAAGACAAAAAGTCGTTCACGGGCCATGGTCTTTATTAAAGGATTCTGTTAATACACTTAGCTCTGGCTGGAGGCCGGAGGTCAGAGCTGTTCGCTCTGCCTGTCCTCTTGTCTGTCTGTGATCTCTCTCTAACCTGCTCTGCCCTGGGTTTCTTCTGTGTCCTTCTTAAGTACGAATCCTGAGTCACTTTCTACGCCTCAGGCCTTCCGTTAGCAAATGCCGCTGCTAGAGCAGCGGGAGTTTTGAGGCGGAAACGATCACAGGAAACAGGTCAAAACAGACTGCCATCGATATAGCATTGAATTAAGTAGAAATATATAACCAAAGTCTTTAGTCACATGATATACAATATCAGTGCCTTACACCTTCCCCCCTCTCATTCTCTCCCTCTCTTTCCCAACCTTTCTATCTCTTTATCAGAACCTCCTAACCCCTGTCTTCTTCTTTTTCCCCGACGTGTGCTGTCTCCCCTCTATCTGAGACGTGACTCTCCATCCGAGGGGAAACACAGGAGTGGCGGTGGCAGTGCAATGGCGACGGAGGTGAGGAGGTCGACGGGACACGAGAGCGAGGAAGGAGGGGGGAGGGGGGGAGGGGAGGAAGGGGGAAGAGAAAGTCAAGGCATCGAGGATGGTTGCGAAGTGAGAGGGGTTGTTGCAAGATGAGGGGAGGTTGGGAGATAAGGAAGGGTAGCGAGATGAGGGGAGGCTTGGGGATGAAGGGAGGCTGCGACATGAGGGGAGATGGCGAGGGACGAAAGGGGAAAATCGGGAGGGAATACCGGGCGAGTGAGGGTAGAATGAGGGGCGACGAGCGAGGCGAACAAGGGAATAGAGAGAGAGAGAAAGAGAGAGAGAGAGAGAGAGAGAGAGAGAGAGAGAGAGAGAGAGAGAGAGAGAGAGAGAGAGAGAGAGAGAGAGAGAGAGAGAGAGAGAGAGAGGGAGGAGGGCAGAGAGACAGTGAGAAGAGAAAGAGAGATAGCGAAGGGAAAAAAGAGGAAAAAAACATGGAAGGAGGAAGCAGGAAGAGAGTGGAGAGACTGAAACGAGAGGGGAAACGCGAAACTCGATCGTTGAGAAGAGAGAAAGGGGAGATAAGGAATGGCGCTAAAGAGAGCAGATACAAAAAAAATGAGATTAATGAGGGAAGATACAGGTAGAGTAGAGGAGGAGTTTAGCGAAGTAGAGGAGCGACGAGAAGAGCGAGGTAACAGCGGGGTGAAGGAGGGGAGGAGAAGTCAAGGGGAGACTAAAGAGGGGGTGAAGGGGTGAGTCGAGATAAAAGTACGCTAATAGCAGTAAAGAGGATTTGGGGGAGCGACAGGAGAGCGCATAAATGAATTGTGAATTTCCATTTCCGAGAGTGATCAGAAGAGGGAGGGAGGGGGATAGAATATATGAGAGAGAGAGAGAGAGAGAGAGAGAGAGAGAGAGAGAGAGAGAGAGAGAGAGAGAGAGAGAGAGAGAGAGAGAGAGAGAGAGAGAGAGAGAGAGAGAGAGAGAGAGAGAGAGAGAGAGAGAGAGAGAGAGAGAGGGGAGAAGAAGAAGGCGAGAGAAAGAGAACACACACAAAAATAACAGCACAGAAAATGCTATGTCTGTCCCTGCACATCTCCATACATTATTCAGATCTCATTAACATAAACCCAATGGGTAATATCAAACCAGAAAAGTCATCTAATGTCTGTTAATTACATTTTACAGATAACATCGCAGCAAATCAATATACGGCGCTACGCCACACAATACGCTCATTTGCATAACCATATCTGTCGAGACACGCGGGGGAGACGAATCTACTCATATAGTGCACAGTCAAAATAATAACAATAATGAACGAATCGCCACAAACTCTAACCTTTAAAATTACCAACGCAAATATACCATTAATAACAATAACAACAATAATGATGTAATACCATTAAACCATTCTTCCTTCTCATCCTCCTTTCAAACATTTCTTATGTACAGCTTTCCCAACTAACCTTCCCGCGAAATGATGATCTGTTTCAATATATATCTCCTTTACATAATGTTCGAAGCCACGAAAGACCACGAAAGCTTTCTCTCTTTCATCAATATGCGGGACCAAGGGATTTCTTTGTTAGCTTTCCGATGATATGCCTTCTCATTTTATGCCTTTGTATATGTATCGCATTTTCTATGGATAATGGACATGCTCATTTGGTATGGTTATAAGGATGCACGCGCTGTCGTGTGTTCATTGTTTCTCTGTCTCTGTTTGACTGTCCTGTCCTGTCCTGCCATGTCTGTTTGACTGTCTGTCTGTCTGTCTGTCTGTCTGTCTGTCTGTCTGTCTGCCTGTCTGTCTGTCTGTCTGTCTGTCTGTCTGTCTGTCTGTCTGTCTGTCTGTCTGTCTGTCTGTCTGTCGCCCTCCCCTCTCTCTCTGTCTGTCTCTGTCTCTCTCTCTCTCTCTCTCTCTCTCTCTCTCTCTCTCTCTCTCTCTCTCTCTCTCTCTCTCTCTCTCTCTCTCTCTCTCTCTCTCTTAGAAATCTATCAGAAAGTTGACACGTGCCCCTCCATCCTCGGGCTGTGTATCCCATGATTGCATGACGTTGCATCCTTATTGAACATTGAGTAAACAAATGGTTGTATATTGCATTCTTCAGCGTGAGTGAAAAGGGAGAATAGGGGAGGGGGAGGGGGAGGGGAATGAAGGGAGAGGGAAAGGAGGAAAGGGAGAGTGTATAAAGGGAAGGGAAGGAAAACAGGATAGCAGAGGGAATGACGAGGGGAAAATGGAGGGAGAGGAGTGAATGGAGAGGGAGAGGAGGAGAGGAAGTGAGGAAAGAGAGGAGGTTAAAAGGGAATTGGTGAGAGGAGGAAGAGGAGGAGAGGGATAAAAGTGTGTGTATGTGTGTGTGTGTGTGTGTGTGTGTGTGTGTGTGTGTGTGTGTGAGAGAGAGAGAGAGAGAGAGAGAGAGAGAGAGAGAGAGAGAGAGAGAGAGAGAGAGAGAGAGAGAGAGAGAGAGAGAGAGAGAGAGAGAGGGAGAGAGAGAGGGAGAGAGAGAGAGAGAGAGAGTGAGAGGAGAGGGAGAGAGAGAGAGAGAGAGAGAGAGAGAGAGAGAGAGAGAGAGAGAGAGAGAGAGAGAGAGAGAGAGAGAGAGAGAGAGAGAGAGAGATAATGAAAGAGAAATGAGTGAGAAAGAGAAAATGAAAGAAAAATGAGGGAGAGAGAAAAAGAATCATAACAACAATAATCATATAAATAATGATAATAACAACAACAACAACAACAATAATAATGATGATTATGATAACAATAAAATATACATGATGATAATACCGGTTATGAATACGTATTCAATCTTTCATCAGACATCAAAACACAGTTTCCAAAAGGTCTATTACAATGCAACTGTACATCGAAATTTTATTCTGAAATCATGCAAATCGCGAGTTTTATGCACAGCTCGTGAAAATAATGTTGATACATTTATTTTGGCTCTGCTTTGAAAGATACATTTGCAACAATAGCAGTGATGATGATGATAACAATGGCAAAAATAATCATGGTAATGATGATAGCGATGGTGACGGTGACGGTGATGATGACAATGGTGGTGGTGATGATGATTGTTTGATAATGATTATGAGGATGATGAACATGGCAATGGTGGTGATTATGATAATGATGATGATGACCATGATGATGATGATGGCCATGATGATGATGATGACCATGATGATGATCATCATGATCATGATGATGATGATGATGACCATGATGATGATGATGATGATGGTTATGATGACGATGATAAAAATGATGATGATGACTAACAACAGATTACCTTAAAAAAACACCATCAGAAAAAAATCATAACCACCAACCCAGAAATACAACAACAACAACAGCAGCAGCAGCAGGAGTCAGCAGGAATCAGCAGGAGCCTCGCCGAAAGCACAGCCTCAGCAATCCACATTTCCCCCGGCGGATCGCCACACCGACGCGGCGCGGCGCTTCCACCACTGAACCGGAGACAACGACAGACGGAACCGGTTCGACGTCTTGCTTTGTAATTCGAGATTCCCCCAAGGTGACTCCTGGCGGGGGAAGGGGGAGGGGGGGCAGGTGGGGGGATGGAGGATGGCGAAGGGAGGGCAGGTGGGGGGATGGAGGAGGATGGGGAAGGGAGGGAGGTGGGGGATGGAGGAAGAGGAAGGGGAAGGAGAAGGGGATAGAGGCAGGTGGGGGGATAGGGAAGGAGAATGGGGATGAAGGAAGAGGAAGGGGAATGGGATGAGAGAGAGAGGGAGGAAAGAGAGAAGATGTAGGGGGCAGGAGAATGGAGGAAGGAGAAGGGGAAGAGGAAAATGAAAAGGAAAAAAAGAAAGGAATAGGAGGGATGGGGAAGGGGTGCGGGAAATGAAAAAGAAAGAAAGAAAGGGAGTAGAAGTGCAAAAAAAAAGGAGAAAAGGGAAGAGAATTGAAAAAAGGAGGAAGCAGAAAAAAGAAAGATGAGGAAAGAGAGAGGGAAAGATGAAGCCAGGAATGAGGACAGGGAGAAGGGGAAAGGAGAGGAGAAAGGGGCACAGAGAAATCCATTCACCAACGACACTGAGAGATGAATGGAACGAGTGATAGCGCTGTGACAGACGCTGGGTTTTGTTACATAATGAGGAATTGAGTCACGTGGTTGGTACGAAAAATAGGGGGCTGTGACAGGGAGTTGATACGGATAATGGGGCATGGCGGTGGTTATTCCAGTGAATGGGGAGCTATGACAGGTAGGCAGGCGGTTGATTCAGACAAAAATGGGGGAGGGTGATAGATTTCTGCAGTAGTGCACGTGAGAGATAGCTGGGTTAGGATATTGATATCGTAACAGGTGGTTAGAACAGAAGACAAGGCACACACACACACACACACACACACACACACACACACACACACACACACACACACACACACACACACACACACACGCACACACACACACACACACACACGAGACTCAGCCACGTCGAAACAGACACATTAAAACGGCAGCGCACCTGAAGACAGTCCACTTAGCTAAATGACACGTGCTTCAATGACGCGAAAATCAATGGCGCTCCTTAAGTGATGGTAAGACACATAATGTCTTCCCAATAATATAACTTATAACTATACTTCATCTTGACTTTAACTTATCTCCTTTTTTCTCGTTCTACGATTCCTCCTTGTGTTTTTCTCTTGTCCATTTCACCTCTGTGTCTCAATCCTGTCTCTCTTGTTCATCTCTCTCTCTCCATCTCCCTCTCTCTCTCTCACACTCTCCTTTTTCCTCTTTTTATCTTCCTATCTTACTCTCTCTATCACTCTCTTTATATCTATCTAGTTCTCTCTCTCTCTCTCTCTCTCTCTCTCTCTCTCTCTCTCTCTCTCTCTCTATCTATCTATCTATCTCTCTCTCTCTTTCATACACCCTTTTCCTTCCCTCCGACCCTCTCTCTGTCTCTCCCCTCGCCCTTCTTAAATCATGCATTCCCTCTCGGTCTGCTCTCACCTTTCCTGCTAACACTCTCCCCTGCTTTCTCTCCCCTCTCCTCCCTCTACTTCTTTCCTCTTCTCTTCCTCCCTTTCCCTTCCTCACTTCCCCCCCTTCTCCTCTCCTCCTGTTTCCCTCTCCCCTCTCTCCCCTATCCCTCTTCTTTCATGCATTC
>NW_028234406.1:19587264-19589764 GCF_977035675.1 Penaeus japonicus | reverse complement strand
TTCTTCTTCTTCTTCTTCTTCTTCTTCTTCTTCTTCTTCTTCTTCTTCTTCTTCCTCTTCTCCTTCTCCTTCTCCTCCTCCTCCTGCTGCTGCTGCTACTAGTAGTAGTAGTAGTACTCCTCCCCCTTCCCCTCCTCATCCTTCCGTTTCGTTGTCTTCATCCTCTTCTTCTTTCTAAAACCACAATATAATCACATCTTATCCCTCCACCCCCCCTCCCTCCCCCCCTCGACGCTTTGCATTCCTCTCGCGTGGGATTTCCGTCGAATCGAGTCACATCTGCTACACCTGTCGCACCTGTTCCGCCGCGCGTGTGACACCGGAGACAGGCGGTTCCTGACACCTGTCATGCGTCCCGCGGAGCAATCTGACGCGAGGAGCCGGTGCATGATTCGAACTCCGGGGCTGCATTTCAATGTCTGTATTCGAAGGCTGGGATTTCATTGTCGTTATGTAAGTGTAAATGCTGAGATTCTGGCATTAGGAGAAACCTTTGTAACTTTTTTGCGTGCTTTACCGTGAACTTTGTTGTTGCAAGGCCTGAGTCAAATAAGGTTTATGTATCATTTAGCAGAAAATTATTAATAAAGCGATGATGAAGGGGCAAAATTAAATATATAGACAAATAGATATATAAATAGATAGATAGATAGATAGATAGATAAAGATCTAAAAAATATAACGTATGTATTGTATATATGCATGTACAAGAATACAGCATTTTTTGGCTGGCAGGTAAATAAAATAGTGAGAGACAAGCGAGACTTCATTGGATTCTGAAATGAATGAGCCAGCTGTAAGAAATGAATATAGGGTCTGAAGAAAAGCGCACAAGAAGCCAATGCCAGGAAGCAATTATGAGAAATGGCAGGTGGAACTGGTCATGCGGATTAGGAGGAATTCCTGCCGTCATTGGCAACGTTCTCTCTCTCTCTCTCTCTCTCTCTCTCTCTCTCTCTCTCTCTCTCTCTCTCTCTCTCTCTCTCTCTCACACACACACACACACACACACACACACACACACACACACACTACATTTGCCATTCTCCGATTTCCCTCCCTTTCGTTTTCTCTCTCGATCATGACCGGTTTCACTCACTCTTTCCTCCATCCCCATTTCACCTTTCAGGTCTTGCCTCGTCTCTTTCTCAGCTGTCTCATCCCCGTTCTCCCTCCCTGTCTTCTCCTCTTCCCCTCACCCTTCCCGACAAGGCAAACGCATCCGCACGTAACAAGCATGCAAAAATAATGACTTAGACGGCTGCAGTTGGCCTTGTGACCTTCACGGGCAGGTATCCACATTTTATAATGATTATTCTACTTATGTGATTATGTGTATTATCTATAATTCATTGACTTTTTACTTAAACAATCTATCAGGTCTGATCGAGCAAATTTAGGTATTACGAGATGCGAGTGACGGTCGAGAAAACAATGCATTGTGGGAGGGATAAGATCTAAAAGAAACGGATCTAAAATTAACACGAACCTTGATTATCTTCGTATGTTTTACCTCCAGAATTGACTTTCAATATACTTTTTTCCCTCTCTCTCCGAAGACTCAAATAATCATCAACACATTTTATGGATAAAAACAAAAATTGTACGAGAGCAGTTCCGCCATTGTCAAAGAGATTGCTAAATCATCCGCCAGGGCGTAGGTGAGTTACGGTGGAGTGGGAGTGAGAGAGAAACTAAATTAACCGAAGGGAAGTATGGGAGGAGGACGCAGGGAAGAGGAGGGGGATGTTGGGGAGGAGAGAAAGCGAAAAGGAGGGGGAGGGTGAAGAGAAAGATGGGGCAGAAGGATAGGGGAAAGAGGGTGCGAGACTAAAGAAGGAGAGGAGAGGGAGACGACGACGGGGAGGGGGGGGACCCAGAGAAAGGGAGGATGAGGGGAGGGGAGGGAAGGTAGGGGGAAGGACCGGGATCGTGGGAGGGGAAGAAAGGGAGGGGAGGGGAGGGGAGAAGACGGAAGAGAGGACGGGGAGAGGAGGGGAAGGATGCCACGACAGGGAGCGAACATCACAATGACTGATCCATTACGAGATTATGTGTGCCTGGCGAAGTCGCAAAAAAGGAGAACTCCTTGTGTGTGTCTCGCCCGACTTCTCTGCTTTCAGTCTGCTTGCGCGCTTGCTTTCTGTTTCATCTCTCGCTTGCGCTTTGTCCCGTTGTGTATGCGATTTATCAATGCCTCAGGCGAAGGGAGGAGGTCATATTCCTGTCCGCGTTTACTGGTTGGTCAATTGGATTCCTTGTCTGTCAACAAGAGAAGTAACTGATAGATGGAAATTAATGGGGGGGGGGCATGGTCCGGTCGTGTGGTGAACCGGATCCGCGCACGAATTTAGGATTTGTTTAAGCGACTCACTGTTTGTCTTTCATCACAAAACATCATTTTTTTTCTTATTAACAATGTGGTAGATTCATGTATTTTGATTTTTTTTCTCTTGAGGTTTTCTAGTTGTGACTGTTACTACTATCATCATTATTTTTA
>NW_028234406.1:19569764-19579764 GCF_977035675.1 Penaeus japonicus | reverse complement strand
TTTCAAGATAACTGTATTAATACATCAACTCCCTCGCATGCCTTTCCAAGACTTCTTCGTCAAGGATGAAGTCCAGTTATGGCTGCGTGAATAATACATCTCTTTGCACTTTTACTTTTATCGTAATTAATTTTGTAGGTTTATTTCATATACTTTCAGAATCATCTATCATTTTGGTAAGCATTATCATTATCATTGCCATCAGCATTATCATAGCAATCATTAAAATCATCATCATTATCATCACTGCAATCATACCTTTTTTCCACGTTGCTTTTCAAGTCTTTCTTTCAATGTTTTCAATCGTTCACTGTTTTCCTCGTTTATTTTTTATCTTTGTCATATCCGAAGACCCTGATACATCCATGAATCACTTATCCATTGACATGAAGAGTCTCGAACCAACAGTAACGTATTCATGTTCTTTCATAATAAAGGATAAAGGACGATATTAAGCCTGGCTCTTTGTTTGATGAATATTTAACCTCACGCAAGGATATTCAAAGATCAGTATCTAGAAACGTATACTTGATCATGCATATATATGTAACAAATAAATAAAGATATATGCGCACAAAACTATATCGATTAATGCAAACAGGTTGATAACATAAACACACAAAGGAGTCTGTACGTCTTACCATGGATTAACCGCACCACAATAGTCCGAAATTGCTTTCCTTTGAGGGCGCTTGTCTCTTCGTCTCACTTTGAAATTCATTGTTACTTAACTCATCAGCAGGTGTATTGGTGTGATCCATTCCTTCGCCCTTTGTACACTATCCAGTATCTTCTCTTGTTATTGTTATTAAGGATTGTTGTGTCTTTAAGCGTAACAAATTTCTAGTAAGGAAATGTAAGTGTGTGCGTGTGTGTGGGGGGGGGGGGGGGGAGTGAGTGAGTGAGTGAGTGAGTGAGTGAGTGAGTGAGTGAGTGAGTGAGTGAGTGAGTGAGTGTGTGTGTGTGTGATGAGAGATAACGATTCATGCATCACAGTGGTTAATGATCAAAGCACACTGATCTAACACCAATCAGCGAATGACTTGCCAACGGAATCCCCTGTGCTTTGTTTTTGCTTAATTTTTGGTACATTTTTCCCGCTCATAAAAAAGACCTTCATGGGATAAAGAGATGCATTGAACATCATATACAATACGACTAAAAAAATGATAACGAAAAATATACACCGCAGAACTATGTGCAGTAGACTCAGTGACATAAAACGGCTGGTATAAAAATATTATGAACAGTAATACCACTTAAATATATGCAAAAGACTCCAGAAACCTCACTACCAAAGAAATAGTAATAATAATATTGAAAAAAAATATGAATAATATATTTACAGCACTTTCCTTGTTTCTATATTTGTTCAAGGAAATTAGACAATAAGAAAGAAATATAAATAGCATAAATCGACAAAATGATAGTAGAGAAAAAATAGTAACACTGTATATCTGTACACAATAAACACCATACATATCGCGGCTATCAAAACTAACGGATGAAATGTATCATTACAAAAGTACACAACAAACACAATACACATCACGATTTCCGACAAAAAGAAAAGAAAATTAAAAACATTATATTTCAAAAACACCGTAGACTTTGCCAGCGTCTCTCGCCTCTATACTGCCTGCCGTCAAAAACTTTCTTGATTTGAAACCAAATTTGCACGAGATATTTCGCAAATTTCGCGCTACTTGTGAAAAAAAAGTTTAGACAACGCATTTGCTCAGAACATGTGTCGGCTTGTCCCGTGGATTATAAAGTTTGTGTTGTTGCGAGAGTAATGGAAAAAAGGACACGCTCTTTTCCTGTCTATGTGTTGGTAAAACTTTCTTTCATGTATTATAAGACTTTGCTATCCTAGTTTTTTTATCACTTTTGATTTTAGATTTAAACCCGCAATGTAACAGTAGTCAGTATCAATATCGGTGTAATATGCAGATATACTTGTTGCAGTTGTCAATATAAATAACGTTTGAATAATCTTTTTTTTTTTTAAGTTAAGTGATATGTCTACCAGTAGCATTCACACATACACATAGACATGCACACGCACAAACATGTCTCCTCATTACCACTGCAACAATTTAGACAGCCTTGACATTATCGTACATTGCAGTGTGTCAACATATACGTCTTCCCTGACATGCAGTATTCGCTAACTTAAACCCGTTATTACAGACTAAGACGTGCTTAGCTATACGAGTATTAGCATTAGATTCCGCGTTTTATTATTATGACGAGTAGAGCAATGCGGCGGCAATGATTGTGTGTGTGTGTGTGTGTGTGTGTGTGTGTGTGTGTGTGTGTGTGTGTGTGTGTGTGTGTGTGTGTGTGTGTCTTCCTTCCTGCCTGCCTGCCTGCCTGCCTGCCTGCCTGCCTGCCTGCCTGCCTGTCTGCCTGCCTGCCTGCCTGCCTGCCTGCCTGCCTGCCTGCCTGCCTGCCTGCCTGCCTGCCTGCCTGCCTGCCTGCCTGCCTGCCTGCCTGCCTGCCTGCCTGCCAGCCAGCCAGCCAGCCAGCTAGCCAGCCAACCTACCTGTCTGCTTTCGCGTCTCCGATCGCACATGAAAACATCCCCACCTGCGGTCGTGGATTCGCCCCCAAACACAGGCAGGTGAGCCGACTTCCCTCACACCCTCAAAGGTCAAATCCCCCCGACAGACCACCACACCAAAACCCCCGCCGAAACTTTGTTCCTCCGTCAGAGTGGAGCGAGGAAGCCCTTGTACCTCAGCCAGCCAGCCCCACACAGCGTGCACCCTCCTCGCTGGCCTCCCGCCTCTGGCCTCCGCGTCTGGCCTCCGCGTCTGGCCTCTCGCTTGTCTGTGTCTTCTTCCCCGGTGAAATGCGACCTCCCCTGAAGACGGGCATTGTGTAAATCTGTCAGGGCGAGTTAGCAACGCCGCGGAGTGCATTGCTGGTTCACTAGCTCTTCTTCCTTCGAGTCTCGGAATCTATCATGAACGAACGTAAGGTTCTTAACTACACATTTTAAATGTCTCTATTCATTGCCGTGCAGTTATTTTAGCCTCCGGTAGACAGAGAGAGAGGGGGAAGGTTGGAGGGAGGGAGGTAGAGAGAGAGAGAGAGAGAGAGAGAGAGAGAGAGAGAGAGAGAGAGAGAGAGAGAGAGAGAGAGAGAGAGAGAGAGAAAGAGAGGGGGGGGGGGAATGAGAGAGAGAGAGAGAGAGAGAGAGGGAGAGAGAGAGAGAGAGAGAGAGAGAGAGAGAGAGAGAGAGAGAGAGAGAGAGAGAGAGAGAGAGAGAAAGAGAGAGAAAGAGAGAGAGAGGGAGAGATAAAGAGAGATAGAGCTGAGAATACGTAGATAAAAATAATCTTAAGAATACAAAGAACACGACCATGGCATTTCTAAGGTGGTGACAGAGGACCCGCGTCCATATTCCCTACACACGCGCCGCTGAGACGATCCATTCAATCAACAACAAAAAATAGACCCACAGAGATTTGGCTCAATTCGCGAGGACTAAATCTCTCACAATGGCCGATTCTAAGAAAAAGGAAAAGAAAACACCTCCCTGTAGACGATTCTAAAGAAAAAAAGAAGGAAAAAAAGAGAGAAAAATTTTCCTTTAGAATGAAAGTTTCTTTTTTTTTTTTTTTGCTTCGTTTTTCTTTTTCTTTTTGTATTCCCCAAAAAGAGTCCCTCTGATCCCCATATCCCACGAGACGCTCCTTCACATCCCTTGTTATGGGACCCTTAACATCGTTGACATCGAGGACGGCATGTCAATCTTGCACAACTTGAGCGAGAGCGAACACACGATTGCATTGCATTCCCTTATCCATTTCTTCGAGATGGGATTGCATTAACGAACGAAGGATACTGAGTCCAGGTATAAGTAGATCGAGGGAAGTATTTCGGCCCCAGACACGTGTTTCTTTAATTAATCTGTCTCCGATCATGAGGTTACTTCCATTTCCATTAATCTAATCAATTCTTGTACCAAAATCAATTACCTACACGTTGTCAATATCAAGGGAAGGACCTCGCAGCGGTTGCAATGTGGTGCAACATCCCTCCGCATTAGAGACCCGTGTAGTATTGGCTCCGTGTGTCCGATCCGCAATCTGGTTAAAACTTTCCTGTGTCTCTCCCGTTTAATTGGCGAGCCGAGGACCAGCGTTCAACTGATGGAACGTATCTTTTTCAATTTGCTCCTGTTTACGAACTGCTGCCGCTTTCTTTGTTATATTTTTCCGTTTTTTTTTCCTTATTTTTATTCTTATTCTTCATCATCGCCTTCCTTCTTCTCTTTGTTTCTGTTGTAATATGTATCGGATTCGTTTGTGAGATGGTGATATATATTTCATTTTTAGTCTTTTTCCTTTTTCCTATTTCTTTCTCTCTTCTACTTTTGCTTCTCTCTTTTCTTCCTCTGCTTCTCTTTCCATTAGTTATGTGACCTGAATAATCTGCAAGATGGAGGACAACTTCCGTTTTCTTTCTCTCCTCTGAATGTAATACGTGATTCTTTAATACATGAGCGAGGGATTTTAAGAAAAGATACAATTATGAAGTTTGGACGTTGCTTGATTTACTTCCTATTCTTTCTTTGAGGATTTCCACATATTCAGCAACTTCGGGGAAATGTTATGTGGATGATTCTCCATTTCTCTAACAACCGGATGCTAAAAAAAAGATAAATCTAAAAGGTAGAATGGCTTCCTCATCAACTACAATTCTCTTTGGGCATAGTTCCTATGCCTATTCATGTGTATACACTGTATATAGTATGAATAAATTTATCAAAATCAAAATCAAAATCAATCTCTGTCTTCCTCTCTCTCTCTCTCTCTCTCTCTCTCTCTCTCTCTCTCTCTCTCTCTCTCTCTCTCTCACTCACTCACTCTCTCTCCCTTTCTCTCACTCACTCTCTCTCTCTCTCTCTCTCTTTCTCTCTCTCTTTCTCTCCCTCTATCTTTCCTCTTCTTCTTCCTCTTCTTGTCATCTTCTTTCCTCTTCTCTTTTCTCCCTTATACATTTCTCCTTTCCTCTCTTCTCCTCTCTACCCTTCTCTTCTCTCCCCTCCCTCATATATTTTCCCCTGCTATTTAGTTACATCTAACAATCAAAGACAAAAAAATATTCAACAAAAGTCTTTCTATACCTAAAGGCAATTTAAAGGAAGATACTTCAAAGTAGACAAAGCGTATTCCATGGCAATCCATTCAACTGCAAATACCGATGCAGTGTTTGCTATCCAAAGGCGGATGCATATTTGATGGCAAAACCGACCCTATGTACAGACTCGGAACCTCCTGCATAAACTGACTCTTTGTTCCTGGATGTCGACATTGACAGGAATATTTCTCCAAAGATTGTTTTTTTTATTTGCATTCTCCCCGTCTGGCCGTGTCTTAGGACGACGGAAATTTTTAAATGCCCCCCTCCCCCCCCTTTGGTCCATTAAACTAGTCAGATCTCCCTTAAAAAAAAAACGTTTTTCGTTATGACGAATGAAACACACCAATTCCCTCGTCCACCTATCCCGCGATTAATATTTTCCGAGTAGTTTCAGAAAAAAAACGAAAATATTTCGTCTGTGAATTTTTTTTGTATATTTGCCAGTCTTCATAACGTCCAATCTATCATTCTAACTCGTTTGTCCATCACTCCATCTGCGTTCAGAGATATTCCCATCTCTGCTCGATTTCTGGCATACAGAACTTGCAAAGGAAAGTATCATTTTGTCTTTTTTCGTTTATTTGTCAACATTCTGCTTGCTAACTGCCTCGATTTCATGTGGGAGCTGTTCGGATTTTAGAGCGAAAAGCATACATTTGGCATACACGGAGCCTTCATTTTCAGTGGTGCATGGCATCGCTTGAAAATGATTATTACATGGCGAATGGAATAATATTTCAGTCATGTAAAACATTACTCTACATACATATTATTTACTATCATATAAATGCACAAAGAGCGTTTGGAAACCTTTTTCCTACTGTAAACCCTGCGGTACATTGCAAATACAATGTTCACCTTCAAACATATGTCATAACACTAAACAGTGAAATATACATACATATATATATATATATATATATATATATATATATATATATATATATACATATACATACATATATATATATATATATATATAGATAGATAGATATATATATATATATATATATATACATATATATGTATATATATATATATATATATATATATATATATATATATATGTATACACCTTTTTTCCAGTTCAAATAAAATTAATCAAATATTTTCGTGTATGATTTCTATCGGAAACTAGACGTTAAAAGACGAAAAAAGTGACAGAAGCCAATCAACGCCCCTAACAAACCAACGAAATCTCTAATTCATAAAAAAAACACGACAACATACACAACTACAGGCTACATTACACTCACATTTGTCCTTTTTTTTCTTTTTTTTTTTTTTTACTTCACACTTCTCTCCGAACTGTAAGCCTCGTGGAACATTTATAAACACAAAAGTCTTTTCCTAAACTTTTTAAACGACTTCGGTGCTCTGGACGATGTAGGTTGATATCTCATTGTGCAGTCGAGAAGCAATTCATTAAAATTCTTTTCTCGCTTCGAGGGAAACAGAATGTTGCAAACAAAAGGGAATCATTTGCATTTCTATCATTTCCTACTTGAGTGAATGTTCGCCCCCCTTCATTCCGTACTGCTCTTCTACAGCTAAATGCTTCTTCGGTTTTACGTTGTTTGTCGAGATACGTATTCTGCTTCTCTTATTTCTTTCTTTTTGATTTACTTGTATTCCTGTTTTTAGTTTTGCCTTGAATGTTTAGTTTTTGTTGTATCCTCCTCCTCATCATCATCACCATGACCGTCATCATCAACATCAACATCATCATCATCATCACCCCCATCATCATCATAAGCATCATCATCACCATCACCACCACCCTTCCCTCCCCTCCCTCCTTCCCTCCCCTCCCTCCTTCCCTTCCCTTCCCTTCCCTTCCCTTCCCTTCCTTTCCCTTCCTCTCCTCTTCTCTCCTCTCCTCTCCTCTCCTCCCCTCTCCTCTCCTATCTTCTCTTCTCTTCTCCTCTCCTCTCTTCTCCTCTCCTCTCCTCTCCTCTCCTCTCCTCTCCTCTCCTCTCCTCACCTCTCCTCCCCTCTCCTCTCCTCCCTTCTTATCTCCTCTCCTTTCGTCTCATCTCGTCTCATCTCATCTCATCCCATCTCCTCTCCTCTCCTCTCTTGTCCTTTTTCCCTCCCCTTCCTTTTTCTCTATTCTCCTACCCTCCCTTTCCCTCCTGTCACTTTCCCCCACCTACATGCTCCTTCTATATGCTTCAAAACGAGGCAGGGGAAAAGGAGGGATGGAAGATGGGAAGAAGGAAGGAAGGAAGGAAGAGGGAAATGATAGAAGGAGTGAAGAGAGAGGAGAGGAATGAGGGATAGGATGAGGAGGGATAGGTGGGAGGGAAGGAGGGAAGAAGGGAGGAGGGAGGAATGTAATGAGAGGATGAGGGACAGGAGGGAGGGAGGGAGGGAGGGAGAGGAGGGAGGGAGGGAGGGAAGGAGAGAGGGAGGGAGGAAGGGAGGGAGGGAGGGAGGGAGGAATGTAATGAGAGGATGAGGGACAGGAGGGAGGAAGGGAGGGAGGGAGGGAAGGAGAGAGGGAGGGAGGAAGGGAGGGAGGGAGGGAAGAAGGGAGGAGGGAGGAATGTAATGAGAGGATGAGGGACAGGAGGGAGGGAAGGAGAGAGGGAGGGAGGAAGGAAGAGGGAAGGGAAGGAGGGAGGGAGGAATGAAGAGGGAAGGAGAGAGGGAGGGAGGAAGGAAGAGGGAAGGGAGGGAGGGAGGGAGGGAGGGAGTGAGGAAGCATCCAGGAAAGGGACCGCCAGGGTCAACGTAATGAAAAACAAACACAGTCTGAATATAGCTACCTCCTCACCCCTTCCCCTCCTCCTCCTCCCATTCAACGTACTCCCCCCTCCACCCCCTCCACCCCCTCCCCCCCTCCTTGCCTGACACAAGGTTACCCTGCCTGATCCGCCCCTTCGTTCTTGCAAGACTGCTCGTCGTCCATGCAACACCGCGCCCATCAAAATCCTCCACTAACCCGACCATCAAAAACAAAAACAAAACCAAACGACATCTGTTTGTGTGTTTGGGAGAAGAGGGACATCCAAGAAATATCACAATTGCCATCAAGAGGGAAAACAAAAACGAAAAAAGGAATAATTCAACTTTCAAAAAGGTTCAAAATACAAGTCCTACAACCCCCTTGATCTCCCACGGGGCTAATCCTCTCCCGGGTGAAGGTGCCTCGGAGATGGGAAGTCTCGGGCCCGGAATGTGTCAACACCCGAAGGCAAGCGCACTGCACGGTCGCTGGACCCCGGAAGGGAGTCCTGTGTTAGGGCCAGTTGAAAAACCTTTCCGCTATGGAATTCGCTTTGCCGGTCCAGACGTAAGGGAAAGGAAGGGCTGTGTTAACTACACTGATTCAAATCAATAGCAATAACAACGATATTAATAATAATAATAATCGTAATGATAATAATAATAATAAAATGATTATTAAAATGACAATGATAGTAATGATGATGATGATGACATCAACAATAAAAATAATAACAATAATAACAATAATAATCATCATTACTATTATTATAATAATGCGAAAAAGAAGAATATTAACAAGAATAATAATGATAATAATAATAACACTAACAGCAACAACAACAATAATAATAACAACAAAACACAACACAACAAATAACAACAAAAATAAGAACGATAAACCTTTTTATCACGATAATGATAAAAAAAACAATAACTATGATAACATTTTTGACATAACATCACCAACAACACCATAGAGTCAACACCAACATGCCTCAGGACAACATAACCAAACGAATGACGCCATTGTGTTACGGTGTCATGACCTGTTATACACCGAAGTGAAACAAGGTCAAGGTTGATGACCTTTACCTTTTTTATAATGTCAAGCTATACCAATATGATTTTCATAATTTGGTCCTACTCTCTTTTCATGAATGGTGTTCCGTGCATGATGTTGTTTGGTTATTCATTTGCTCATTCATTTTCGAGAAGGGTCTCGGTGCGTTGTTGTTGTTGTTGTTTGAGTGTGCGTGCGTGTGCGTGTCCGTGTGCGTATGCGGGTGCGTGTGCGTGTCCGTGTCCGTGTGCGTGTACATGCAAGTGCACAAGCGTCCCTAAGAGCCAGCATCTGCGCGAATAAGAGCATCATCTCCGTCTGCTACACAAACACCTCCTCCAGACGCCAAAGGCCCTGACCGCGAGGAAACGGCGGCTCAAAGGCGGAGAGCGTCTTGACATCCGGGGAGCCGTACTTAACCCTTCCAGCACGAGAGGTTTTCTTCCATGGAACCTCAAAGAAGACCTCGAGCCACCTCAAACAGAGTTTCGATTTTTTGTTGCAATGGTGTCAAAAGGAAAAAGTCATATTTTCCTATATCTTCATTATTCTCCATTTTTTTCACTCGCATTCTCGCTCTCTTTCTTTTCTTTCGTTTGCCTCTGCTTTATTTCGACCTCGGTAATGTTGCCTCACAATCTAGCTGTACTTATTTCTTTTTCTTTCTTTCTTTCTTTCTTTCTCTCTTTTCTTTCCATCACGGCAATTCAGCATTTTCCTCAATTGAGACCCCTTGCAAGGTGGGGGCGAGACAAAGCTTCCCTTGATTAGGGGAAAAAAAGAGAAAAAAAAGTTAACTGCGACTTAACTGTGTTGCGAATCACACGCACACATCGAGAGAGGAAACCACGCGTCGAGAGCCTGCCCTTTTGTTTATTTCGGGGGGAGGGGGAGGGAGAGGGAGAGGGAGGGGAGGGGAGGATAGGAGAGAAAGAAGGAAGGAAGGGAAATTGTGAGAGAGAAGAGGAGAGAGAGAGAGAGAGAGAGAGAGAGAGAGAGAGAGAGAGAGAGAGAGAGAGAGAGAGAGAGAGAGAGAGAGAGAGAGAGAGA
>NW_028234406.1:19562264-19564764 GCF_977035675.1 Penaeus japonicus | reverse complement strand
TTTTCCTTTATCGGGTGACGGGGAAAGACAATACGGAGATAATAGGTAAGAAGATAACGTAGACGAAGATGATGAGGGAGAAGGAATAGCAGAGAAGAGGAAGAAGGATATAAGAGGACAAAAAAAAAGAAGAGGAAAAAGACGACCACGATAAAAAAAATAAAAAAAAACAGGAAGAGAATAAGAAGAAAAGGAAGGAAACACCGAATAACTCGTAGCCAAACACCGATAAGAGCACAATACCATCGACATGACGATGACATATATCACACACCAGACGAAAAAACTCACAATAAAAAAAGACAAAACTTTAAGTAAGTTCGGAATCCCGTTAAGACATTAAGCATAAACATAAACTCCCGGCCAGAAGAGGCAGCGCAAGTACCTGCCAGTGTGATAACCCGGCGCGGACAGACCGACACCGTTAGGCCGGCTTGGAAGAGTTCATACAAGTTCGGACAGATTACAGCGCCTCCAATCTCCTCCCACCTCTCCCTCTCCCCGATCTCCCTTCTCTCCTCTTCTTCTTTTCATTGAATTTTTCTTCTCCTTTTTTTTTTTTTCTCTTTTTTTTTTCTTTTTCTTCTTCTTCTTCACCTTCTTTGTCTTCGGGTCTTTCGTCCCTTTTCGCGTACTTTCCATTTTCTTCGAGATGTTTCCGATCTCTCAACTTCGCAATTCTCGTCCTATCAAAAAGATCCATCTGCTATGTCTTCATTATTATTTCTCGCTCTTTCCTTCTATCTGTCAATCCACCCTCAATCTTCTTTTTCCCTCACTCCTCTTGGCTCGTCCTTCCCTCCTTCCCTCCCTCCTTCATGCCCCGCCATCCCTTCCACACCCTCCCCTCCCTCTCATCCGTCCTCTTCTTCCCCATCCCCATTTCTCTTCCTCTGCACCTCCATCTTCCCTTTTCTCTCCCCTACCTCTTCCATCTCTCTTTCCCTCCATTCTTCTCTCCCTTCCATTCACCTTTTACCTCCTTCTCTCTCTACCCATTCCCGCTCTCTCTCTACCCAATCCCTTGCCCCTTCTTAGACCCTCTCCACCCCCCTCTCTCTTTCCCTCCATTCTTCCCTTTTCTCTCATTTTCTTCTTCTCTAACCTCTTCTTCTCTCCCCCATCTACCTCATCTCTTGCCCCTTCCCATCCCCCCTTCCTCCCTCCCTTCACTCCCTCCTCCCTCTCTCTTTCCCTCCATCCATCCCTTTCTCTTTCTCTAACCTCTTCTCTCCCCCATCTACCTAACCCCTTGCCTCTCTTTATACCTTCCCCATCCCCCTCCCTTCACTCCCTCCTCCCTCTCTCTTTCCCTCCATTTTCCCTTTCTCCTTCTCTAACTTCTTCTCTCCTCCATCTATCAAACCCTTTGCCTCTCCTTATACCCTACCCACCCCCTCCTTCCCTTCTTCCCTCCCTTAAACCCCTCCAACAGCGCGTCATCATCGTCGGTATTCAAGCTCTATCAACACCCAAGTGGAGGGACCGGATAATGTAAGTCTATCACACATTACTCGTGATGGTTTCGGCTTTGTTCTGGGATTCTGAATCATCATTATGGCAGCGTTAGGCGAGATCGGCGAGTGAGGAGCGTAGCACAATACAGCGACGACAATGGCACAGTGCTTCGGCTCATAGAAGATTATTTTTCGTTAGTTACTGAACCCTTGCTTCATATAGTTTTTTGTGCGTGGAAGGTCTTACGCCCTAATCCACGGTCATATATTTGTACCTTGTATGTATGTCTCTCACTCTATAGACAGACGCTCTTCATATGCACTCAGCCAAAGCCTCTTCCCCCTCTGGTAATTGCCAACGTTTTAAGCGCCGATCTTCTTTCAATTTCCCCATCATTTCCAAGCGATTTAATCAATTTTGACTCCAAAGAAAAACGAAAAGTCTCGACCTTTCCGACCCAAAAGGCGAAATAAACCCCTTCATGCGTGCTGCCGTCGGAGATTTTTCATCTCAAGGTCGCGGGCAGAATACCTCTGAAGATGGGTCGCCTGTGAAAATAACCGTGATGAAATGCCACGCCTGAAAGTCAACTCTGTACGCCATCATGACTCGGTAATCCGAAGGGCTAGACATGCAATCATGTTTCAAGGGTTCGAATCTTTCCTTCTGGTTCGAATCCTTTTTTTACAAGAGCATCATTCTTCTTCTCCTTCCTTTTCTTCTTTCGTTTCTATTCTCCCCTTCCTCCTTCTCCTATTCTTCTCCTTCTCCTTCTCCCTCTCCCTCTTCTTCTCCTTCTCTGCATTCTGTTTTTGCCTTATCCTTTTCTTGCTGAGATCGTGATTCGACATCACCTTCCTCCACTTCACTTTCCCTTCACTCCATTCAGCGGAGCTCTCATCGGTGATTACCCTCCTGGAGCCTCCACGAATGCTAAGGTCATCCCCTTTGTCTCCTTCAGACAGGGATCTGCTTCCTCGACGCGTTCCTACGAGGTTTGACATCTGAGGAATGGGATCCGCATGTCGCCACGCTGCAGTTG
>NW_028234406.1:19547264-19549764 GCF_977035675.1 Penaeus japonicus | reverse complement strand
CCTTGTATCCTCTAGATGTAATGGCCTGTGTTAGCGTACCCTATGTGTGTGTGTATACAGTATATGTACCTGTAGTTATAACGTACACATGATATATGGACGTAATGTTTTGCCTGTGTAAACATATGTTGTTGCACTTGTTAACAGGAATAATTGTTACAAAATATCTTTGTTTGTCGAATATGTTTGTTTGAAATAAACTTTATGATATAAATATGGATCATGTTGAACACTTATGTGTTGATTACCTTAACTTCTCTCTCTCTCTCTCTCTCTCTCTCTCTCTCTCTCTCTCTCTCTCTATATATATATATATATATATATATATATATATATATATATATATTTATCTATCTATTGATTTACCTACCTATATACCTACCAATCTTCATTTACAACCACCCACCTACCCATCCATCCATCCATCCATCCATCCACCCACCCATCCATATATCCATCCATCCATCCACCCACCCATCCACCCACCCATCCATCCATCAATTTACCCACCCATCCATCCATCCACTCCATCCATTCTTTTATTTTGATACATAATTCCCTTTCACTCTCTGGGCTTAGATGTAAATTATATATTACCTTTGAAAGTAAATCACTGGCCTTTAACATGATCCCCTGACAGCCTTTTAAAATTATATCAGTCCTTTGTATATGATATTGCAATAAAAGTGACAAAATAAATCAATCTCATGATTAACTGTCTGTGTTCCTGTTGTTGTTGTTGTTTTTTTACCACATATTTGTGTTCATATTAATTTAGGTACAGGCGGTTCTACAAAATATTTAGAAAGGGGGGGGAGGGACCGTACGGTTTTGGCAGGGGGTTTTGAGGGCGATATATAGTATAAAATATATATGATATAAATATAAAATATGACATGATATAACGTTAAATTTAAACGAATTAACTGGAAGTTCTACATATCAGGGAACAGTGATGTATCTAACATGCAGCAGAAATGTTTCAGTTTATCTGTTGTTCGTTTTATTAAGTTGAGCAGCTTTGTATTTTATAATTACAGTTTTCGAGTTTAGATAATTGGAGGCAGGGGGGCAAATCCATATAGGTGGGGTAGCAGCTCCCCTACCCTATATCTTACCCCCCGCCCCCTAGATCCGCCACTGTTGACCCATGTAATTCTGCCATGACCTGACAGTGCTCTCTATCCAAAAAGGTTAATAATATGATTAACATGACCATGGGGGGTTTGACCTTACAATCCGTGACCTTCATGATAACTATTTGACCTTTGGACTTACTAAGTATTCGAAGTGTTTGCCTGAGAGCCCCGACACGATCTCGTCGGCCAACCCAGGTGTGTCGAGCACGAGCAAGTGGACCTGAAAAGAGTGGTAGGGAAAGAATTGCTGGCTTAGGTTTCCGAGGGTGAGAAAATATGCGTTTTTGATTGGCTTTTGTTAGTTGTTAGTATTTGACCGTTTGTGAATACATGATTGAAGGACAAAGGAAGATATACACACACACAGACATAAACACAGGCACCCCACCGCCCCTCCACACATACACACATACAATCATACACGAATACAAACATCAGTCTACACGTGTCTATATATGTTTACAAATTACACAGAATAACCGACACAAGCCTCCCTCCTCCCCCGCCGCCATCTTGAAATCAAGCACTTCCTTCCCCTGTTATCACGGCCTTCCCCTTCCGATCGACTAGTAATCTGTCCATAAAACATACATTATCTGGCCTACATTCTGATCGATGGCGTGGCTCTCAATTGCCTTTAATCGACTTTCGGGTGAGTAACGTATTTCATAACTCCTGGGCTTTCTCTCTCCCTCTCTTTCTCCTCTAGGTTGGCTGTTCGTTTCCTTCGTTTCGTTTTATTCTTCTCTTCTCCTTCTCTTTCGTTTTTTTACATATCTCTTTGTATCTTTCTTTTTCTTCCTCGCTTTTTACTTTCTTCTCTTTCACACTCTGTCGCCCCTTTTCTTTCTCTTTCCTCCATCTCCTCTTTACTTTTACTCCTCTACTTCCTTATTTTTATTCTTCTCTTTCCCTCTTATTCCCGCTTTTCTTTCTGTTTCTTTACTCTCCTTCTCACCTTTCTCCTCCTCTCCTTTCCTTTCCTTCTTCGTCGTCTCCTTCTCTTTCGTATCTTCTTTCGCATCTTCCTCCCTTTCCTCCATCTCCTTTTGACTTTCCCATCCTCCTCCATCTCTTCTTCCTCCTCCTCCTACACCATCTCTTCCTCCTCCTCCTTCTACTCCATTTCTTCCTCCTCTTCCACCATTCCCTTCTCCTTCTCTTCTTCATCCTTCACTTCCTTCTCCTTCTCTTCTTCATCCTCCACTTCCTTCTCCTTCTCTTCTTCATCCTTCACTTCCTTCTCCTTCTCTTCTTCATCCTTCACTTCCTTCTCCTTCTCCATCTTTTCCTCCTCTCCATCTCTCCCTTGTCCCTCCTTCCTCCTCCTCCCTCTCCATCTCCCTCTCCCTCTCCTCCTC
>NW_028234406.1:19539764-19542264 GCF_977035675.1 Penaeus japonicus | reverse complement strand
ACACACACACACACACACACAAATATATATATATATATATATATATATATATATATATATATATATATATATATATATATATATATATATATATATATATATATATGTATGTATGTATGTATATATATACACATATATACATATGAATATATACATATACAAATATTACTTTACTAATATATCTACGTATGTATAAAGAAAGACACAAGTAGGTCGCTGCATACAGAATAGCATAGAGAATCCCTCAACCCAAACACGGATATTTGTGAGCGATCGCTTAAGCCTCACACCCAATTCTTAACTTCTCGGGGCTTTGAAAACCTTACAAGTGACCCTTACCTACAAACACTGTATACTGTTGGGTTTCGCTACTTTTTTGTATCCTATACTTACTTTTTATTCGATTTTTTTTCCACACATATTTTTTATACCTGGCTTGAAAGTATTCAAAAACTTGTGCTGTAAAATCATAGGTTACCGGAATGAAAAATAAATAAGTTCAATGAGCTAACATTATGAAGGTTATCTTTCACCTATAAGTATCTACGCATGAAATATCTACGGACAAAAATAACCAGAATAAGTCCCTAACATTTCCCGTTGGCAAGTTAAGGTAACTGTAAAGATGTGACAGATAAGGTTTACCCATTGTTTATGTCTTGACAGAGCATTCCTGTGGTTTGACTTCTCACAGGATTTCTCTCGGTGTCCTTACCTTGGAATTTAGTTCCGACTTATAGAAGCAATATATATATATTTTTTTTCCAAAAGCATTATCATAAAATCCAAAAAAGGAAATCCCGAGTTATAATATTTCATACATAAAAATGATTCGGAAGTAAAAATAAGGCGAAAGTAATAAGATGTAAAAAGAAATGTTAAGAATATAAGTTCTATTCGTGCAAACGGTGGAATACATTGTTGTTTGGTCATATATTAATCTCACACCCGGGGGAGTGTAATGTAAAAACGATAAAACAATGATGTAGCGTTCTGAATCTGTAGTTGGTATACAATTTTAGGTATACAAGCTATCGTTACTGTAAATTATCAGAAAAAAAAGAAAACTATAAACAGAGCATGAATGATAGATTGGTAAATTAAAAACTATTGAGTAACCAGAAGACTTATAAATGGAGTTGGAAAAGAAAAGACACTATAAAATAACCAGTAAATGTATGGAAAGCATGTCAGACGAAAATCACAGAATATACAAAGGTTTCGAATAGGAAAAGAGAAAATGAAGAGAGTAATAAGCGGAGTAACTTTGGAATCTAAAAATAGACCGATGGCCCTAGGCAAATGCACGAGGAAAACGGAGTGGCCTATCGGTGACGTTTGGTCCCGAGAGGAAAGACGGGATAGGGAAAAAAACGCTTTATATACAATTTCCATGATCGCGAATACCAGGACTTGTTTTTCGCGTCGTTCAAATGTTCCTCGGCTACGGAACCGCTCGTCAACATTTTCCTCATTCACAAACCTCACATGTATTACATATATGATGAACATAATATATACACAACACAAAGAATGCAAAATAAAAAAGTGACGCAAAGAAGGTAACAAAAAATACAGCTGCTATAACAGACCTAAGATTTATCTGCCCATTTTGCTACTTCGATCACTAAGCCACGCCATTTCCTACCTTATGAGATCCTAGAATTTGACCGACGAACTTTTGCAGCTCCGCGAGAGAATCGTCCTTCGGCATCACATAGCTTGCATCGGAGGACTTTGTTGCGTGGGAGGGTCGGGGGTTACTGGGCTTGTGGGCGTGACCACCTTGTCCCCCCTGGTGAATGAGTTCCTTAACGTGGTCGACCAGCGAAGCGTGGTTCCACATGAGCGGGGATTCCATGCGGCGCTTAAAGCATCCTGGAAGGAGTGCCAAATCAAAGGAAACGGAGAGGGAGTTTCCTCTACATTCTGATTATCCCCTGATGAAAAAAAAAAGTAGCAAGAATTTGTCTTGCGGAGATTAGATGTGGATGGCAGAAAAGATGAAGGAAAATGATGATGGCAGCATCTGACCTTATGGGAGTGGTGCAGGCAGAGGCAAACCCTTTCAAGTCTATGGTGGTCTATGTCGACGGTGAAACAGGATCAGTACAGTTTGCAATATGCAGAGGATGTGATTTTGGAAGCAAAGTTAAACTCATATTATCACTATGAATTGTGCGTCACCCAAGTCTTATAATTTCCATTACTTACTCTGTACAAAAGCTACATGATAATATCCAGGGATCATCACTCGCTCTTTATATGACCACTGATATAAAAACCTCTCTTTACCTTCTAAATACGACATCCAGATAAAGTAGGCACAAATGAAAGTAGAAATGCTCAGACTTTACTGACTTGTTATGCCTATTGAGTGAAAATATGAGTGGAAATATGTCACAGATATACATATAGTGCATAATCAATTCACTGAAATTTAATGTTTATGTATATCTATGTTTTTTTCCGGTAAGAGATATCATTAGGTAAATTTTCT
>NW_028234406.1:19517264-19527264 GCF_977035675.1 Penaeus japonicus | reverse complement strand
TAGTTAGCGTCTCCTGTAGAGAATTGAACTGAAAAAAAACTTATAGGATGGCTGAAATATACTAAACATTGTATTTAGCATGTTGACACCATATATTTATACATAGAATATATCACTGATGGTAAAAAAAATATTCAAGTTGTTTTTTCAAGTTCAGTTCTCTACATGAGACACTAACCATAGATTATACGATAAAGTCATCTGTGTTTTTTCTTATTCCGGATCCACACCTATATTTAATGTAATTCATTTCAGTTACTGCTACATTATGGCGAGAATAAAGACCCTCGTGGCCGGATTGTGGAACTGGCGGATCTTGAATGAAGAAAATTATACACAGTTTGTTAAAACCTTTTGGTGATCTTATTTATTTGATAATTGACAGACTTATATGAAATGCCACGGACATGTTGCAGTCAGCAATTCAGCACTTAAATTTCAAGCACATCTTCGCCCCGATAAAAAAGGTATAATGGCTTTTTCAGACCATCGTATTCAGCCATCTTATTATTTTCTTTTCTTTTTTTTCTTCTTGACTCTATTTTCGTTTCACTCATTTAAAAAGAGTTGTTTTCGCACTGAGGTAAAAAGATATGGAAATGATCATAAAAAATATAATTCTAATGATAAGGATGATTATGTTGACGAATATTGATGATTCTCCCCATTCTAATTCCTCCTTTTAATTTGTTGTATACGAAGTAAAGATGATTATAAACAAAAGATATTCAGCCCCCACCCAAAAAAATATATATAATAATAATAAATAAATAATTATAGCAATAAATAATGTCCGATGGGACATGTGGCATTTCAACACCTTTTTCTTAAAAACGTCGCATATAATTAAAATATTATTGTATATATTGACATTATTATAAGCAGAGTGGCGCAGTGGAAGCGTGCTGGGCCCATAACCCAGAGGTCCGTGGATCGAAACCACGCTCTGCTACACTTTTCTAACCTTTCTATGGCAATAAAATGAGGTCTTCATATAAACTATAATATCAACCAGCATAAATATTGTATAAAGTAAATCAATTCCTTTACATTTTCTTTCTTGCTCTCGATGAGTACTGGAGTGACATAACCCTACATATAATTCAGTGCTCCAGCTTACTCGACATTACTATGAAATGGATTTTGTTTTCACTCTGAAATATGTGTCTCCAGCAATTAGATAAAATTAGGATTCCACCTCTGGGACTGGAACGATGAAACAAAATGTCCGTAAATATTACAAGAAAACGAGCCGGATTGAGGTGTGTTGACACGTGGTGTAACACTGGAGAGGAAGCTTCCAGTCAATGGTAGTTCCAAACAGTTCCTAGCGAGCCACAGAAACCCTTGGGTCGCCGATACTTATGGAAGACTGTTTCATATTTAAAAATATTGGAGCTAATACTTACCGTCACCATCTCAGTTGCTGGAAGAATTCATCAATTTCGAAGGCCATTCATTTTGTTCTAATTTGAAGCGGGATTATCCTGTATGCGAATGTCGCCCGTCTCGAACCTGTCCTGTTTTCATCGTGGGATGTCGGCGAATGTAATAAGAAGGAACAAAAGTTTCGAAGAAAATGCAGCAATGATTCCGTTGTTGCCTTGAGACTAAACAAGGGTCTTGTGTGTCCAAGTCATTTGATTTCTTTAAAAATAATCTGAAAAACGTTACAGAGAGTAATTACAGTTTACTGGTACTTATGATATGAAGACACTAGTACATTTCATAGAGCAGACCCTGAAGCCATAAACATTTGGTGAAAAAATTATTTTCACCGAAACATAAAAACACGGTTAGGAAGAAAGGTATGCGAATAAACATGTCTAATTTCTTTGTCAGATAATAGAGTTAAACGCAGCATCGATGGTATGACCAGAGATGTAAACAGCTGATTGCAAAAAATGAGGAAGAGATGACTTTTTCATGTAGCTTGATAGAGTTAAGGATATTTTATCCGAATCGTGGTCTCAACTGACATCCCGCTTCAGTAACTTTGGGTAACTTTCCAAGAATGGTAATTTTCAACCACTTACATAGACGAAATCCCGCAATTCAAGGTAAAGCAGAATGATAGATAAAGAGGCTATGAGCTGAGAGACTTGACAAGGAAAACTTTTACTTGTTTGAAAACCTTTCAATTTCTATGATTCAGAAAGAATGGCTTGTGATAAAAATGAAACGCTTTATACTTTAAGGACCAAGTTGAATCCGAGAGACTGAAAACGCTCTCCCTAACCGCGGCGACACACACACATATATGTATATATACATACATATAAATATATAAATATATGTATATATATATATATATATATATATATATATATATATATATATATATATACATATATATATATATAGTGAAAGGCTGCTGGCTTGTTGGAGTAATATATATATATATATATATATATATATATATATATATATATATATATATATATATATATATATATATATATATATAGCATATATAGATAGATAGATAGATAAATATAGATATAGCTATATATATACATACATACACACACGCAGATATATATATATATATATATATATATATATATATATATATATATATATTTATATATATATGAATATATATATATATGTGTGTGTTCTCATCTGTTATTTTTAAAGACATTTGTCAAAATCTGTTTTACTTCGATTTTCTTTTATACTTTAATTTACTTTTATTATCATTTTTTTTTTTCATTGATAATTTTCTCTAATTTACTTGAAATGTATGCATCTAATTCACGCTTCGGTTCATATTACCGACTTTCTCTTCTTTTTCATACTCATCTGTTTTTAAGACTTTGTTTATTTAATAAGTGGTCAAAGCCTCATATCTTTTCTCATTTTCAGTACGCGTGGCTACCGCTGCCACGTGCATGTCAATTCTGCTCTTGATAGATTTCACATAAGGTTATCATTTTACTGCGTCTGTTAATTACTAATAAACTGAAATATTCATATTTTCCTTTATTTTCTTGAATTTTCAAACAATTAGAAATTTGAAACGTGCTTGACTTTGCAGGGCTTTGAAGGTGTTTAAATGGTACTGAAGGACGTGATCAGGGCTGTCAAAATCTGACCTCACAAGACCCCAAAGTATTAACCTTTCTCGAGGCGGCTCACAAAGATTCTAGCATCTGGAAGAGTCAGAAATTAGAGTTCCTTGTCGTACTCAATACAGATTATAAACAGAGAAATTAATATAAACGAAACTGATAAAGGTTCCTGCTACGACAGAATAATTCTACCCAAAAAGTCTAGTCCGCGACTCGAGGATTGAAATTACAGGATGGGCTCCATAAAAAGTAAAAGTAAATAGAAAAATACCTTATGAAACTAATAGTCATGGTAATGACAGAAATAATAATTAATAGAAATAGCATTTCAAGTCTACGGTGTCAAAATACGCTTGTAAATATCTTGTTACTGTGTAGCTAATGAGGTTCTGTTGTGCTTGACCATAACCTAAGGTTACAATATTCAAAAGTCATAAGTTTGCTATTAATCAGGTAATTAGTTTAAATATAGAGCAATTTCAGTTCATTCAAAATACGTGTTTCTACCAGATTTCGTTGGGGAAAGACTATCCTTAACCCATTCATGCTGGAACATTCACCGTCCACTAAGGTTTGGTTTAATAGTTATTGTACACTTTGATAGTTCCACAAGTACTATATATATATCACTATTATCATTACGATTACCGGTTTTGCTATTACTATTATTAATATTATCCTTACTATCATTATTATCATTATTATTTTCATTATTGTTATCATCTTCCTTATCATTATTTATGTTAATATCAATATTATCATTATCATTGATACTTGTATCATTACCAGTGCTGTTATTATTATCATACAAAACGTTCATAACAATAATTATAGTAATAAGAATGACTGGGGTAAACAAGTGAGGTTAGGTAGGCCTAGATATTGAATACTTGGTGACTATTTATTTAACGCCCCGGATTTCTTACTGTTTTAGCACCGCATTCTCTTGTCAGACAAGACTCTAATCCACCCAAAATTATAAGATAAAATCAATTATTCATCCAGTTTGTTTTCTCAGTTCAATACAATCATCATAAATAATTTCAACATTTTTTACTTTGATTTTGACACGCATATTGAGGGCATGTATATATCCATTATAGTTTATTATAATATTTGTTTAACACACTGATGGTTTCCTCAAGTGCTTAGTCACAAGTATTCAATATCTAGGCCTACCTAACCTCAATTATTTACCCCAGTCATTCTTATTACTATAATTATTGTTATGAACGTTTTATAAATGATGATAATAATAACAGTAATGATAATGATAAAAGTATCAATGATAATGATAATATTGATAATAACAAAAATAATGATGTGTGTGTGTGTATGTATATATAATATATATATAATAATATATGATATATATATGATAATAATATATATATATATATATATATTTATTATATTTATTTATTTATTTATATATATGTATATACATTTCATAAAAAAAAAAAATATATATATATATGTATATATCTATACATATATTGCAAATACATATATTTTACACAATATGTATATATAAGTATATCATATATATATATATTCATTATATATATATATATATATTCATATATATATATATATCTTAATATTTATATATACTATATAACATATATATATATATAGTATATATATGATTATATATATATATATATATATATATATATATATGTAATGTGGGTTGGTGGGTGTGTGTGTTGTGTGTGGGTGTGCGATTTGAGTGTGTGTATAAATATATATTATATACATATACATTACACACACACACACACACTCTTATACACATAAACCTATATATATATAGTATATATATAATAATATTATATATATATATAATATATATTATATACATATACATATAAAAATACATATATATATTATATATATATATATATATACATATTTCGATATATATATATATCTACATATATATGATATATCATATATATATATATACCAATATATATATATATGATGATATAT
This sequence comes from Penaeus japonicus, assembly GCF_977035675.1. NCBI lineage: Eukaryota > Metazoa > Arthropoda > Malacostraca > Decapoda > Penaeidae > Penaeus > Penaeus japonicus. The sequence continues at coordinate 19,522,195 of NW_028234406.1, read as the reverse complement.
ATATAAATATATATATAACTTATATATTATATATATGTGTGTGTGTGTAGTGAAGTGTGTGTGTGCTGTGTGTGTGGTTTGTGTGTGTGTGTGTGCGTATATATATATTGATATATATATATATACATATATATATATATATATATTATAATATATATATATATATATATATATATATATAAATATATATATAATATATATATATAATATATATATATTATATATATATATATATATAATATAATATATATATATATAATATATATATACTCAATTCTACAACACATACATAACAATACATACACATATATATATATATCTATATATATATATTATATAGAGAGAGAGAGATATATAGATAAACGTCATATCAACTGTATGTATATATATGTATATATAATATACCTATATATATTATCATATATATATAATATATATATATATCTATATATATATTTGGTATATATAATCATATAATATATATATTATATATATAATATCAATAATAATATATATATATATGTATATACATATACTAATAATCAAACGAACATATCATATATATATATATATATATAAATGTATATATACATATATATATATAAAGTATCTATATATATATATATATATATATATATATATATATGTATATATATATAAGATATTCTCTCATTGAAGTGGGGTGTCATTTAAGATTTCGAGTCAGAAAAAATATCCTAAACTTCATCAATATGCAAGACAAAAACAGCATTTTGGGTTTTCACTTTTCACGTCTCCGGCCATCTCATCGGTGATGTCTTTTACTGTGTTATCTGACAAAGAAAGGAGATGCATTTATTTGCATAGCTCTTCTCCTAATATCGTTCATACCATTTCTGCCGCAGCCAAAGTCATGAATCGTTTTAGGCTTTTGTGATAAGTACTCCTTAACATTTTTTCTAACCTAACCTAACCTAATGTAAACAACTCAAATAAATCGCATTTGTGTTCATCACGCGTCAAAGTTAAACACAAAACGAATAAAAAAGACTTTGAACCGGATGAGTTCAATCTGAAACTGAGTTGATGACACTAAAGCTTAATTCAATTATTGTTTAAATATAATAGACATCTGTAAACTTAGGGAAATGCCGGCGGCCCAGTTTAAGATGGGCTTCTCTGACCACCATAAACCGTCGACTTCCTTTCCAAGTGCTACGCCACGTGTCAACGCACCTTAGTCCTACTCGTTTTCTTTTATTTTTTTACCTGCATTTTCTTTCGTCGTTCCATTCGTAAAGGTGGAATCTCAATCTTTATCTAATCGCTGAAGACTAAGATATTGTTCGGTTTAAAAAAAAAAAATCTATTTAATATAAATATCGGATAAGCTGGAGGGAACACTGAATCACATGTAGGGCTGCGTCACTCCAGAACATATCAAGCGTGAGAAAAAAAATGTAAAGAAATGTATTGTTTTATGCAGAAGTTATGATTGTAGATATAATATACATCATAATAGTATTATATTGCTAAAGAAAGGTAAAAAACCTGTAGCAGAGCGTGGTTTCGATCCACGGACCTCTGGGTTATGGGCCCAGCACGCTTCCACTGCGCCACTCTGCTTACCTTGGTAGAGAGGGTTATAGAATAAACATATTATTAAAAGTGTTGAAATGTTCTTCAATAGGTATTTTGACATTCTGTTTATCATTGATTTATGATCGAATACTTTGTATACAATTATCATTATTTTATATATATCTTGTCCATACATCACCATTGTATTTCAACCATCTATCATCATGAACTTATCAGTTACTGGATAATCATCATCATCAATCTGTCATCAATCATCATCAATCTGTCATCAATCATCATCAATCTGTCATCAATCATCATCAATCTGTCATCAATCATCATCAATCTGTCATCAATCATCATCAATCTGTCATCAATCATCATCAATCTGTCATCAATCATCATCAATCTGTCATCAATCATCATCAATCTGTCATCAATCATCATCAATCTGTCATCAATCATCATCAATCTGTCATCAATCATCATCAATCTGTCATCAATCATCATCAATCTGTCATCAATCATCATCAATCTGTCATCAATCATCATCAATCTGTCATCAATCATCATCAATCTGTCATCAATCATCATCAATCTGTCATCAATCATCATCAATCTGTCATCAATCATCATCAATCTGTCATCAATCATCATCAATCTGTCATCAATCATCATCAATCTGTCATCAATCATCATCAATCTGTCATCAATCATCATCAATCTGTCATCAATCATCATCAATCTGTCATCAATCATCATCAATCTGTCATCAATCATCATCAATCTGTCATCAATCATCATCAATCTGTCATCAATCATCATCAATCTGTCATCAATCATCATCAATCTGTCATCAATCATCATCAATCTGTCATCAATCATCATCAATCTGTCATCAATCATCATCAATCTGTCATCAATCATCATCAATCTGCCATCAATCATCATCAATCTGTCATCAATCATCATCAATCTGTCATCAATCATCATCAATCTGTCATCAATCATCATCAATCTGTCATCAATCATCATCAATCTGTCATCAATCATCATCAATCTGTCATCAATCATCATCAATCTGTCATCAATCATCATCAATCTGTCATCAATCATCATCAATCTGTCATCAATCATCATCAATCTGTCATCAATCATCATCAATCTGTCATCAATCATCATCAATCTGTCATCAATCATCATCAATCTGTCATCAATCATCATCAATCTGTCATCAATCATCATCAATCTGTCATCAATCATCATCAATCTGTCATCAATCATCATCAATCTGTCATCAATCATCATCAATCTGTCATCAATCATCATCAATCTGTCATCAATCATCATCAATCTGTCATCAATCATCATCAATCTGTCATCAATCATCATCAATCTGTCATCAATCATCATCAATCTGTCATCAATCATCATCAATCTGTCATCAATCATCATCAATCTGTCATCAATCATCATCAATCTGTCATCAATCATCATCAATCTGTCATCAATCATCATCAATCTGTCATCAATCATCATCAATCTGTCATCAATCATCATCAATCTGTCATCAATCATCATCAATCTGTCATCAATCATCATCAATCTGTCATCAATCATCATCAATCTGTCATCAATCATCATCAATCTGTCATCAATCATCATCAATCTGTCATCAATCATCATCAATCTGTCATCAATCATCATCAATCTGTCATCAATCATCATCAATCTGTCATCAATCATCATCAATCTGTCATCAATCATCATCAATCTGTCATCAATCATCATCAATCTGTCATCAATCATCATCAATCTGTCATCAATCATCATCAATCTGTCATCAATCATCATCAATCTGTCATCAATCATCATCAATCTGTCATCAATCATCATCAATCTGTCATCAATCATCATCAATCTGTCATCAATCATCATCAATCTGTCATCAATCATCATCAATCTGTCATCAATCATCATCAATCTGTCATCAATCATCATCAATCTGTCATCAATCATCATCAATCTGTCATCAATCATCATCAATCTGTCATCAATCATCATCAATCTGTCATCAATCATCATCAATCTGTCATCAATCATCATCAATCTGTCATCAATCATCATCAATCTGTCATCAATCATCATCAATCTGTCATCAATCATCATCAATCTGTCATCAATCATCATCAATCTGTCATCAATCATCATCAATCTGTCATCAATCATCATCAATCTGTCATCAATCATCATCAATCTGTCATCAATCATCATCAATCTGTCATCAATCATCATCAATCTGTCATCAATCATCATCAATCTGTCATCAATCATCATCAATCTGTCATCAATCATCATCAATCTGTCATCAATCATCATCAATCTGTCATCAATCATCATCAATCTGTCATCAATCATCATCAATCTGTCATCAATCATCATCAATCTGTCATCAATCATCATCAATCTGTCATCAATCATCATCAATCTGTCATCAATCATCATCAATCTGTCATCAATCATCATCAATCTGTCATCAATCATCATCAATCTGTCATCAATCATCATCAATCTGTCATCAATCATCATCAATCTGTCATCAATCATCATCAATCTGTCATCAATCATCATCAATCTGTCATCAATCATCATCAATCTGTCATCAATCATCATCAATCTGTCATCAATCATCATCAATCTGTCATCAATCATCATCAATCTGTCATCAATCATCATCAATCTGTCATCAATCATCATCAATCTGTCATCAATCATCATCAATCTGTCATCAATCATCATCAATCTGTCATCAATCATCATCAATCTGTCATCAATCATCATCAATCTGTCATCAATCATCATCAATCTGTCATCAATCATCATCAATCTGTCATCAATCATCATCAATCTGCCATCAATCATCATCAATCTGTCATCAATCATCATCAATCTGTCATCAATCATCATCAATCTGTCATCAATCATCATCAATCTGTCATCAATCATCGGTTTGGATTAAGTAACTAGGTTAGGCTAAGGGAAAAAATGGCGGGAAACTACCTGTACAAACAGGCCACCACTATCAGATAACATGTTTTCTGAGGACCTTTATTTTATATACCAACCTCATGGGATTACTGTATCTATGACACAATATTATAATTTCTATGAATAGAGGTACAATAATCATAAGTTTTGTCACCAAATAGATAAGGCTCTCCTCGGAGGAGTTCTTTTCCTTTCCGTGTCACATCAGACCGATAGGGACGTCGGTATTTGGATATTTCCCGTTGAGTTGTCTCTTATCAAAATTATCATTTGGTTCTGAGATATATACATATGTGTGTGTGTGTGTGTGTGTGTGTGTGTAT
>NW_028234406.1:19502264-19509764 GCF_977035675.1 Penaeus japonicus | reverse complement strand
TATCTAATCATGGACATGTTTGATATGTATTTAGTTGCATCTTATTGAGAAACATTTTGATTATTCTTATCACATTTTATGATATATGCTGCTTTAATGGATTTAATTAGATGGTAAGATAATATACATACTTGTCCTCTTTCAGTATAATGTTTGTGTAAATTTTAGTTTTACTGTTGTAGAGAACATATGGAATTATTGTTTAACTGTTGTAAATGCCTATAAACTGGCAATTTCTCCTTTAATGTGTAGCAATTGATAGCACTGAAGAAAACAATTACTGTGTTTCATTCTGTTCTTGTTGTTTACTGTTTACTTTTATTTTTCGTACTTTCTTTCAACCTAACCATAACAGGATCTTGGTGTAAGGCCTATACCTTGCATTTCTTTCTTCCAGTTTTGCCTTTTTTAAAGAGCTATTGTGTCTATCTTGCCGTATTTCTTCATGAAAACTTTTCATTAGGAATTTTGCTTGTGGATAAATGTTATCTGTTAACTATTCTTAGGTTGTAGAATACTTTATATGCATGTTAGTTTGGTAGTGTTTACTACATTATTCATGATCTTCCTAAATATAAAGCTTTAACCCATTGATGCTGGGCATATACACTGCATGCTTTTGGTTATTATTTTTTATTATTATTTTATTATTATTATTATTATTATTATTATTGTTATTATTATTATTTTAATTTTTTTTTCTTTTTTCTTTTTATTGTTGTTATTATTATTTTTATTTTTGTTATTTTTATTATTATTATTATTATTACCAGTATTATTATTATTATTATTATTATTATTATTTTCATTACTAATTATACAGTTTATTATAGTAATAGGAATGAAAAACTAAATCCCAAAAAATTCAAGGAAGGGGTATGCTTAGATATTTGACTTTTTTGTGACAAAATACTTGTGGATCCATCTATTAGTATAAAAAGAATAATAATAATGATGACAATAAAACAAAACCATGGTGAATCGTGGCTTTTTACAAGTAAACCCAGCATCTCTAGGTTAATCCTAAAGACTGCAAATTTTTCAGCATGACTGTTCTGCCTGCCTTAGTTTTCATGATACACCATGGCTAATTTTGGTCTTTCCTATTTTAACCCTTCGATGACGGTGCGTCACACCCGTGTGACACGGCTAAATGCCCGATGACAGGGCGACGCACCAGTGTGACGTTCTTGATATAATATTGCATAGGCCCAGCGTAGGGGGTTTCCACTTATCGCTGGGCCCGTCAGGATAGGGTTAAGAGTTTGCTTTTACATGTCATAAAATTTATATTTTGGTTTCATTTATTAGATATATATTATGCAATAAGGCATTGTTGATGAAAAAGTTCTTGGAATTACCCCTCACATCTGACTAAGAATGGGTATGATTTACCATTCATATACAAAATGATAAACTATTTATTTAGATTTATAAATAGTAAAAGGATTATGATATACCATGATGCTTATAAATGTTATGTGATATTGCAGTGTGTGGAAGGGGTTTGCCTGCATGAATTATGCCATGCAGTACTAGCATTACTATTTTACACTTTGAGAGAGTAGGGCCTTGTAGGGGCATGGGGATATGGGGTTAATATAGAAAACCAAGATTTATCAACATTAGATTTTATAGTTCTTCTGAGATATGTTTGATCTGGTTAGGGTAGTCATGTCAAGTGAAAAAAATGAAGATTTTATGCAAAAAAATTAATATGAAAGTCATAATATAATACTGGAATATTGCCATAAGCAGAGATAGGTTAAGTTAATATATTAGATTGAACTTACTAATGGTTAGGTACTGATGACTTCCTTTTATAAATGAAGATATGAATATTGTGCTGATTGAAAAAGAAAAGAAAAAAATATGTATATATTTACACACTAATAGGTCTACAAGAGCAATTACTTTTTTTTGAAATGTAATTTATGTTTGTTTTTTTCATAACATTTGTATTTCTATTGTTAGTCAATCAGATGAGAATGTATTGTGGGCATGTATTTCTGCTTTATCTATAGTATATCATCCTTGTGATTATAATGAATGCATGTAACTGTACTTTATATTCCTAAATAAGTTCTAAATCTTTCATAGATTAGCATTTGACTAAAAAATCTTAACAATCATAATTGAAATAAGTAACACGGATTGAGAGTATCCTGCAATTTATCACAAAATTCCTACCCTTGCAGCTACTGTTGACTACATAACAGATGAAGAGAACATGTTGCCTCGTGCTGGAGCTATTACTGTGGGTGGCCTGACAGGACTTGTCATTGGTAGGAAAGGAGGGTTCTTGAGGAAAGTGCTCTATACATCAGCTGGTGCTCTGAGTGAGTATTCTGTCTTGTATTAATTTCTTCTTAATATTATATTAAAAACATGGAATATAGTATTGTTTGATATTACATGGATGTTTTAGTCATCTGAATAAGTTGTGCATAGTGCCAAACCAAAAATAAACAAAAAAAAAATGTGTATAGATGTATTTATATGTGTATATATTTTTTATACAATTATGTACAGAAATGTACTCATACACATGCACACACACTCTTCTTATCCCTCTGTATATTCCAATTTGCATATATGATACATTAGAATTAATTTTTCAATGTTTTTTTTCCCTGTCTTAAAACATCCTACTATTTCAACAGCTGCTGCTTCTCTCTGCTACCCTCGTCATGCCTACCAGATGTCTCAGAAGGTCTTTGACAATGCAAAGGATGTTGGCACTATTGGTTATAACTTTGTTGCTGGAGGTAATATTCTTTTCAGTAGTATCCATGATATCCTGGTAGTAGAGGGATGATTCAAGTATTGAGTACCTAGGGTCATCCTTTAGTATTATATCAATTTGGATAAGATAATACAATTTTGTTGAAAGTTTAAACTAACTATTATGATTATGAAAAAAATATTTTTTGTTTTGAAAATTTCTGCATTTTTGCTCTTTATGACAAATTAAGCAATGCATTTTCGAAAGTGAAATGAAATAATTTTTCAAATATTTATGACAACGGTATCATTTTCTTCCTGTTTGATAGTGAAACCTCAAAACAAAGTTCCAAGTGCCCCAGCTGAGCCTTCCAAAGACGAACCTCCAGCAGTTGTACCAGATGCCCCTCCGGCACCAGAAGCAGCACCTGGAACAGAACTTGAAAGTGGAGAGGTAAGGATTCAAGTAATACCTGAGAATGTCAATGTGGAGGATTTCCTTTCCCCTCTTGACTCTGTAGCTCAGCAATCAAGCGATGTAACACTGTGGGGATTTAGACTAACGGACAAAACTGGTGAAGAGCCAAGTGCCAAAGAGGATGATGGTGCTACCTCCAAATCTTCTGTACCAGAAGGATTTGGTACAGTTGCTGAAGTCCAGGAGCCTCAAGTCACACCCAGTTCTGAACTGGTAGAAGACAAAAAAGACCTGGAAAATGTTCCAGCTGCAACAAAAGAACCTGAGGTAGCACCGGAAGTGACACTAGAACTGGAAAAGACAAAAGGGACAGAAGTTTTGCATGAAACCGAAGATACAGTAGTGGCATCTGCAGTAACAGAATCTAAAACTGAAATAACACCTTCCTTAACAAAACCTGAGCTTGAAGTAACCCCTTCTTTAAAAGAGCCTGAACTAGAGGTAACTTCCCTTGTAACAGAACCTGAGCCAGATGTACCCCCTGTTGTAGAGCCTGAACTAGAATCTAAACCTGCTGAAACAGAACCTGAGTTAGAAGTAATATTGACTGAAACAGCACCTGGGCCAGAAGTAACACCTGCTCAAACAGAACCTGAATCAGAATTTAAGCTAATTGAAACAGAGCCTGAGCCAGAAGTAAAACCAGCTGAAACAGTGACTGAGCCAGAAGTAATACCAGCTCAAATAGAACCTGAGTCTGAAATTAAACAAACTGAACTAGAGCCTGAGCCAGAAATAAAACCCACTGAAACACTGCCTGAGCCAGAAATAAAACTTACTGAAACATTGCCTGAGCCAGAAGTACAACTTGCTGAAACAGTGCCTGAGCCAGAAGTGCAACCTGCTGAAACAGTGCCTGAGCCAGAAGTGCAACCTGCTGAAACAGTGCCTGAGCCAGAAGTAAAACCTGCTGAAACAGTGCCTGAGCCAGAAGTACAACCTGCTGAAACAGTGCCTGAGCCAGAAGCACAACCTGCTGAAACAGTGCCTGAGCCAGAAGTAAAACCTGCTGAAACAGTACCTGAGCCAGAAGCAAAACTTGTTGAAATAGTGCCTGAGCCAGAAGTAAATCTTCCTGAAACAGTGCCTGAGCCAGAAGCAAAACTTGTTGAAATAGTGCCTGAGCCAGAAGTACAACCTGCTGAAACAGTGCCTAAGCCAGAAGTACAACCTGCTGAAACAGTGTCTGAGCCAGAAGTAAAACCTGCTGTAACAGAGTCTGAACCGGAAGTAAAATCTACTGTAACTGAAACTGAGCCAGAAATAAAACCTGTTACAACAGAATCCTCAGCTGAAGAGGGGATCCAAGAAATAACTCTTGTTACAGAAGAGCTTGTACAAGAAGTAACATCAAAATCAGAAGCAGAGGAAAAGACAGTGGAATCTATTACAGAAGTAAAGGAAGCTGAGGTGACAGCCAGTGGGGACAGTTTACGGGAAACAGGTCTGGTTAATAAAATTATCCAGTTCTTTTCCAGTAATAAAGAAAAGCAAGAGTCTGTAAAGGAGATTGTTGTTGAGGGTGGAGAAAAACTTGAAGAAAAAATAGCAGAAGCAGTTAGTGAATCAGCAGAATTAGTTGAGAAAGAAGCAGATATAGTGATTAAAGGAGCTGAGGTAGTTGAAGAGATTAGTGAAAAGGTGGAATCAGCAGTACAGGTTGTGGAAGAAGCTGCAAGTGCTGCTGCCACAGCTGCTCATGATACTCCTGGTATACCTGAATCTGTGGAAGAGAAAGCTGAAAAGACAAAGGAAGTAGCTGAAAAGGTGGAAGAAATCATTGGCACAGTAGAGTTTGTTGCAGAAAAGGTTGAGAATATTGCAGAAGACTTTAAACATGAAGCAGAGATCATTGAAAGTAAAGCAATAGAATTTATAGAGAGTAAAGAAAAGAGAGAAGAACTCATAGAAAAAGCTATTGATTATGTAACTGGGAAGAAACATGAGGAATTGGAGAGTTCAGAAATCAAGAAACCTGAAACAACACCCATAGAGGAACCTGTGGCCCCAGTGGAAATTGAAGAACCTGAAGTGCCATCTATTGAAGAAGGGAAGCAGATAGAAGTAACAGAGCCAGAAGTGGCTGCACCTGAGGAAGTGGAAACTCAAGAAAAACTTTCTAACGTGCCTGAGGCAAAAGAACCAGAAGTGGCACCAGTTGTTGAATTAACGGAGGCTGAAATACCCACTGATAAGGCTGTTGAAAAAATAGGCTTGGTTGATAAGATAGTCCAGTTCTTTTCCAATGAGGAAGAAAAACATGGTGATGAAAAGGAATCAGTAGAACCAGTGATAAAGGAAGCTGTTGTGGAAGGAGCAGAAAAAGTTGAGGAAGTGCTGGTCCAAGACGTGGAGAAAGATGCAGCTGATATATCTAAAGTAGGAGAAGTTGCGGAAGAAGAACCCATAAGCACGGATCAACCTGTAGTGGTTCCAGTATTGGAAACTACACAGTCTGAATTACTTGTAACAGAAGAAAAGCAACCAGAATCAACAGCCATTGCAGAAAATAAAGAAATAGCATCCATTCATGAGGAAAATACACAGAAAGAGAAAGTAGGGTTAGTTTATAAAATAATCCAGTTCTTCTCTAATGAGGAAGAAAATCCTGACCCTGTAAAAAAGGTAGTTGAAACAGCAGTAAAGGAAGAAATAGTTGAAATTGGAGAGAAAGTTGAGGAGAAAATTGCAGAGGCTGTTAGTGAAGTAGCAGAAGAAGTTGAGAAAGAAGCAGATGAAGTAATTAAGGTAACTGGAATAGTTGAAGAGATCAGTGAAAAGGTGGAATCAGCTGTAGATGTTGTAGAAGAAGTTGCAGGTGCTGCTGCCACAGCTGCTCATGATACTCCTGGTATACCTGAATCTGTGGAAGAGAAAGCTGAAGAGACAAAGGCAATAGCTGAAAAGCTGGAAGAAGTCATTGGCACAGTAGAGTTTGTTGCAGAAAAGGTTGAGGAAATTGCAGAAGAAATTAAAAAGGAAGCAGAGGTTATTGAAAGTAAAGCAATAGAACTTATAGAGAGTAAAGAAAAGAGAGAAGAACTCTTAGAGAAAGCTATTGATTATGTGACTGAGCAAATACCTGAAGGACTGAAGAGTACTGAAGTCAAGGACTCTGAATCAGCACCAGTAGAAGTGGAAGTTAAACAAATAGAAGAAGTAAAGGTGACAGAAGAGGCACCAGTTACTGAATTGAAAGAGACTAAAATAGTTACAGATGAAAGCATTCAGAAGGTAGGTTTGGTTGGTAAAATCATCCAGTTCCTCTCAAATGAAGAGAAAAAACAAGAGGGTCCAATCGAGTCATTGGTAAAGGAAGTTGTACTTGAAGGAGGAGAAAAAGTTGAGGAAGAAGTTGCAAAAGTGGCAATGGAAGCTGCACAAGATGTAGAGAAAGATGCAGCAGATATATCTAAAGTAACAGAAGTTGTAGAAGATGTTAGCTCAAAAGTAGAATCAGTTGTGGAAGTTGTAGAAGAAGTTGCAGGTGCTGCTGCCACAGCTGCTCATGATACTCCTGGTATACCTGAATCTGTGGAAGAGAAAGCTGAAGAGACAAAGGCAATAGCTGAAAAGCTGGAAGAGGTCATTGGCACAGTAGAGTTTGTTGCAGAAAAGGTTGAGGAAATAGCAGAAGAAATTAAAAAGGAAGCAGAGGTTATTGAAAGTAAAGCAATAGAACTTATAGAGAGTAAAGAAAAGAGAGAAGAACTATTAGAGAAAGCTATTGATTATGTGACTGAGCAAATACCTGAAGGACTGAAGAGTACTGAAGTCAAGGACTCTGAATCAGCACCAGTAGAAGTCGAAGTTAAACAAATAGAAGAAGTAAAGGTGACAGAAGAAGCACCAGTTGCAGAAGTGAAGGAGGCTGATGAAAGTATTCAGAAGATAGGTTTGGTTGGTAAAATAATCCAGTTCCTCTCCAGTGAGGAAGAAAAGCCAGAATCTGTAAAAGAAGTAGCAGAATCTGTTGAGAAAGGAGCAGATGAAGTACTGAAGGTAACTGGAGAAGTTGAAGAGATCAGTGAAAAGGTGGAATCAGCTGCAAATGTGGTTGAAGAAGCAGCAGGTGCTGTTGCTACAGCTGCTCATGATACTCCTGGTATACCTGAATCTGTGGAAGAGAAAGCTGAAGAGACAAAGGCAATAGCTGAAAAGCTGGAAGAGGTCATTGGCACAGTAGAGTTTGTTGCAGAAAAGGTTGAGGAAATTGCAGAAGAAATTAAAAAGGAAGCAGAGGTTATTGAAAGTAAAGCAATAGAACTTATAGAGAGTAAAGAAAAGAGAGAAGAACT
>NW_028234406.1:19484764-19489764 GCF_977035675.1 Penaeus japonicus | reverse complement strand
GCTTTGAAGAAAGAATTCATGGTCAAATATTATTCCTAGATTCGTGATTATTACTATGTCGAGAGTGCCTTCTCTTCACCCTCTATGCAGTGTTTTAATAATTCAACTTGGAGGTAAGATGAGCTGTATTACTTTACAATACCGATTGCTTTACTGTTACTGCCATTTCTGAGAGTATATTATAATTAATCAAACTTACTTCTAGGGGTTTCCCTAAAGTTTCTGCTAACTTTTCCGAAAACTTCTCCGAAAACTCTTTGTTCAGTTTTTCAAAAGGCAAATTAGTAGTCAGAGTTACGAAAGGCATATTTGAAAAGTCCTATAGTACTGTCACTAGAAGTTATTACAACTAATGCTGCTTATGCGGGATTTATCAGCTGACTAAGGGGAGAGTGTGCCTCAACTTGGCACCGAGCTACTATGACGTAACCCGATGGCCACGCCACACCCCTGCCATTGGCCAATCACAGCGGCCCTGGGTAATCAGCAATGCATGCATGGTAGTCTGTTTCACATTTACGTCGCTCTGGGTCTCATGGTTAATTCTTGCGCGATATGTACTTCATTACAGATAGTGTCATTCATCCTCTACAGCTTTTATTTGTAATTTACCTTTAACAGGACGAAATTTGTATTATTACTATTCTTACTGCTTTTGTTAATCAAGGCCACCTAAGTAACTATGTAAAGACTGGCTTTTATATGGTGTCTGGGTCTTCGGCGACCTTAATTGTAATAGGGGTGATGATGCATAGCAACACCAATGCAGAGAGTGCAATGTTCAGTTGACTTTATTTCGACAAATGGCCAAGTAAAAGACGGAAATATAGATTTAATTAATCAAGGTAGCTGGATAAAGAAAGCAAACTACTTCAGTAGAGTACTGTATGCCATTAAAACAAGAAAATACCAAGTCGTAAAATTTAAATTTAGTGTTTAAGCCATCAACCAATGAAACGAACACTCCACATCAGCTGATGGTGTGTTCCCAAGAGCCTCGCAAAAGGACAAGGCTACACGCAAGGGTCTATTTTAAATGCAACGCCACGCTCTTCCTTCCTAGTGACAGGTGATATCTTTGACGCTATACAGTTACCATGAACGCCATAAAGACGGCCAAGAACGTGCTACGCCAAGAACTAAAGAAGAAACTCAATGCCTTGACTAATGAGGAGAAGGTTCGTCAGTCCCAGATCGTGCAGACGAAGGTTCTCCAGCATGACCTGTACAAGAATAGCAAGAGGTTGTCCATCTTTTTGAGCATGCACGATGAAATACAGACAGATGGAATACTCCGCGATGCTCTGGGTGCTGGCAAGGCGGTTTATATACCAAGGTTAATAGGGAGTACATTTTTATTTGTGGATTGAATACTGTTGATTTACTTTTTCCCACTTGGTAACAATACGTGGTATCATTATATCGAGAATTCTAAGACACTTTTAGGATGACATTTCTGCCCTTAATATATATTAGACTGGTTATTTTTTATATAGGTTACAGCCAGTCACAATGTGTGAATCTCACTTTTTGCAGCATTTTTTAAAGTTAGATTAAGCATATACTGTATCACAGAACCTTTTAAAGCATCACAATTTTTTTTTTTAAGTCTGATTCAAGATTATTATTTAATGATACATCAGAAAATCAGGAATCAAGCATGGTTGTCATTAACTTAATGTTATTTGTTGATGTTAGAAAAGATATTATGAAAAGAAACTGTTTAGATCTATATTAGTATACCAAGTCGCATTTCATATACTGATTAAAAAAACAAACAAAAAAAAACACTTGAAGAAAAGAGACTATAAAGAAAACTAATGTATCAAACAGATCCAGGGTTTACACATAATGATTCTTTCAGATATGACAGTAAATCAACCTACATGGATATGGTAAGACTCAAATCCTGGGAGGAATATGATGCTTTGCCAATGACCAAGTGGAAGATCAAACAGCCTCCTTTGGACCAAGATCGTGAACAAGCTCTGGATTCAGGGGGCCTTGATCTGATCCTGGTGCCTGGGCTGGCATTCTCCAAAGCAGGACATAGGTAAGTTTTTAGCCCAAATAGAATATAAGATTTCAAAAATATGTATGATTTTGGTGGAGTAATGAATGAAAAATGATTGCAGGGTTTATTTAGATTTGAAAACTGTATTTGATCATGTGCTCTATGATATTTTGAAATTTGTTTATATGGTGCCATACACTAGACTTTAAAGTACATTAATTACTTGGAATTTTTGGGTGTTGCAGAATGGGCCGCGGACGAGGCTACTATGACACTTATCTTGCAAAATGTCGAGCTATGCAAGAGTGTCCACCAAGCACGATTGCATTGGCTTTCATCGAGCAAATCGTTCCTGAAGTACCAGTTGAAGAGACAGATGTTCCTGTTGATATTGTACTCAGTGCTGCATAATGCCAGTAGAGTGCAAATATATATGTATATCAATTAATAGATATTTGTGTGTATTAACATATTAACCCATTGATGCCAGATACATATGCTGACCACAACAGATTTTTTTTCCATTCTTCTCCTTTAAAATGAGGCTTAGTCAGCAAGGAGTCAAATAATAAGTTCATCTGAACTCATATATATATTCCATTCCCAGATTACTATTGATCTATTATTAAAGATAATGATATAATTGATGATAATAATAATAGTAATAAAAATACAGACTTTTCCTAAAAATGTGGGAGGTCAGGTAGGCCTAGTAATTAACGTCCTGGTGACTAAACCTTTGTGGAGCCATCTGTGTGTAAGAATGAAAAAGGGAATTATAGGAAATAGTGCATGTAAAAATACATAACTGGTATCAATGGGTCTTTTATGTTTATATCTACATTCTAAAGAAGCTTTTCTCTATCACTGCACTGAAAAATATGTAAAAACAAGAACTTAAATTATGTTTTTGGTGATTCTTTTGTAACTTTTGATATGCATTTATTACTACAGATATCTATTTTTGATCACCAAAAATCAGGTTGTGTATTGGGTCATGCTAGGCAAGGTTATATTGTTCTATTATAAATTGTTGTTTTGGTGTGTGAGAGTGAACACGTGCCCACATAAGTATACATGCATTACATGAATATATACTTTTACAAGGTACTAATGATTATGTTGAAATTCTGTTGTATGGGATATTCATATTTTGTAGTTGAGTTGCCTTGAATTTTTGAATTTATATTATGATATTGGCATATAACAAGGAAGTCAGTAGTTTAAAAGAAAGAAAAAGTTTGAGGAAAAAGAAACAACTTTTACAAGACACGTTAGGTTTATAGTTTTTACTTGTTTTCTTTTCTTTTTTTGTAAATATGGAATGCAAATGTTATAAATTAGTTACATATCTACCATGTCAAGTAACAGGTTTCCTCCCAAAGTTTATCATAAATGCAATCTCCTTTATAGGTAAAATCACCTTTGATATATACTTAGCTTTTTAACAATACATAAGTTTGAAATGAATTAGCCTTGTCATACATAATTACTGGCATAGTGTGCAAGTATAAGATTAACTATTATTTTTTCTTTCTTCATGTTCTTAAAGATTTTAATATTTCATAATAAACCACCACCTATGGGAGCAAAAGATAAAAGACAATATTTTGCACTATGATGCTCAACTGCAAGATGTCAACATTGTTCAGAATGTATGGATACCCTATGAACTATCTCTCTCATTTGTTGAGAGATTTGACACTTTCTATTCTTGTGCATTGTTACTGTTTTGTTTCCTTACTATTTCTGGATTTAGACTTTTTTGATGTTTTGAATATTTTTATATGGGATTGTTGGATCATAAATCTTATTTTCAAAAAATTTGTTTAAGTTCTGCCCCAGTCATTGCCATCTAAATACAGTAAAGCTCCTGCAGACACCATGTAAATATAGAAACAAATTCAAAGAAAGATGGTTAATGGTATACAGTTTAGGACTCAGAAGATAATAGCTTTGCTCACTGATTCTGATATAAAAATGGTTTTGTAATACAATCATTATATGTTGCAGTTCACTCAAGAAATAATAACATAGAGGCATATGTTTGAAAGGTTGAGCAAGAAGTCGAGAATAGCTTACAAAATAAGTATGATATGCAGTTAGTTCGTCCAGTCAGAAAAAATTCGAGCTCTTCTGAGATGGGTTGTCAGGCATGATCAGGAAACTGGTGAGAAGGTCAGGTGGTGAAAATGGTTGGAATGATCCAAGTCCTTTGGCCAACAGACCTCCCTTACAGAGCTGTGACACAGTGTCAGATTGATTTCTAATTGTTTAACCCCAGGGCATATGTATCATAACCCACAATTAGAGGCAGAAAGACTAGCTCTTGAGTTCTCAACAAAAACTGCAACAAAAATCCTACTGACTTTGATGCCATGACCTCTTTGAGGGAACTAAGAAAAACAAAAAAAGTTGTAGGTCAGCCACTGGTTGTGATGGGATCTCCTCCCCTTCTTTTCCCACATAGGTCTGCAAGATGAACATGCATTTCTACATCTCATCAAGTAGTGGGAGCCTTCCTTACAAATTAAAGAAGGCTGAAATAGTCCGTATCCTAAAACTAATGGATCCGGGTAGGTACCGCTCCATTTTTCTCCTTAACTGTTTAGGCAAGACAGAAAATGGTACTAAATTGGTTCCTTTGGAAATTCCAATTCCTTCATGAAAACATCCATGGATTCACAAAGGCATGAGCACAGTCCGGTCAAGCCACCCTCCTAAGCACTGCCAGCACTGTTCCCTCCGTGGTTGTAGTCCTTGACCCTGAAATGGCTTTTGAGAGCCTAGTCCAGAGGGGAAGTAGAGGCAAACTCCTGGCCTAAAGAGGGGACTGTTTTAGGAACAAACTTTCAGTGACTCGTTCTAAGGTCACCATTTAGAGCGCTTGCTACTGGAAAATGGAACAGAAAACCTCTGGGTGGGGTCCCAGCACTATTCAACACTCTTATGATCAGCATCCTTGACATTCAACCTCCAGAGGGGT
>NW_028234406.1:19467264-19474764 GCF_977035675.1 Penaeus japonicus | reverse complement strand
TTGAAGATAGGAGGAATGGAGGATGTTTATTTCATTCGTTTTTAGATATATTTTCCTGTTTGCGATGGAAGTTAATTGTTTTGCTCAAAAAAATATTTTGGAGTTTTATAAGTTACAGATGTAACTCAGATTTGAATTACGTCTTTTTTATTTCATTTTTTAAAATTAATGCTTTTAATGATAATTTATGATTGTTGCATGCAAGGCATAAATTATGTGAATATATTTTGATACATGTTTATCTTTCTTTCCAGAGAACAAGGTCAAAATGCCCGTTCGGGGGAACACATTTAAAATCTTTGTAGGGAATTTAAGTGACCGGGCCACAGGGCAAGACATTAGGGAATTGTTTGAACAGCATGGCACAGTTGTAGAAGCAGATGTTGTGAAGAATTATGGCTTTGTACACATGGAGAAGGAGGAGGAGGGCCAGGCTGCGATTGAAGCGTTAAATGGCCACTCCCTACATGGAAAGGTAAGGAATGCGGTTTGTTGTTTATATTAAACCAGTTCTAGTTTATCAATTGCATAGTTAAAATAGAAATACAATGGTAAGGATAGCTTTAGTGATATGATGTTATGGAGTGTAAATACTTTAAGCAAATGAACATTTAGTAAAAGTAATACATTGATTTTTCCAAAGAAAATTTTCATTAAAGCAGTTCTGATGGAGAGTAGTGGTAAATTCTTTACATATTAAATCAGAGACCTAAGGAGTGTTTATTTATGTTTATACATATATATTTCTTCATCTTCTTTGGGAAGATAAACAAATATCTCTAAGTGTTCTTTCAATTTACACCCCATTTTTTCAATGATAGCCACATTCATGATTATGCCTTTTGATATAATGTCAGTGTTAACTGTAAATAAATATTTTAAAATTTAATTTATAATCTTGAGTATTAGGAAAAAGTTAATAAAATTTATAATTTATTTTTAGTAGCTACTTTGGATCATGAGTAATGTAACCCTATTTTTCTAGCCAATGGTTGTTGAAGCTTCCACGGGGGCAAGAAAAGGCGGCAACCAGAAAACCAAGATATTTGTAGGCAATTTGCACAAGGACACAAAACTGGAGGAACTGAAGAGTCTTTTTGAGGTGTATGGCTCTGTAGTAGAATCTGACATTCTCACTAACTATGCATTTATTGTAAGTATATGTTTATTTGTAATGAATAAAAATGTGTGAACATGTGTATATCTATCTGTATATCTATATCTATCTATAGACCTGTATCTCTCTCTCTCTCTCTCTCTCTCTCTCTCTCTCTCTCTCTCTCTCTCTCTCTCTCTCTCTCTCTCTCTCTCTCTCTCTCTCTCTCTCTCTCTATATATCTATATAAATATATATCTATCTATCTATATATATATATATATAATATATATATATATATATATATATATATATATATATATATATACATACATATACATGGTATGAGGGGTAAGAGAATAAGGGTAGAGGGAGTTCCATTATGAATGTGTGGAGTGTAGACCAAGGAAAGTTATTGTACTTGTGGATATTCTAAATTTCCTATTTGTGCTGATTACAATTTTTTTTTATTTTTTTTTATACAAAGTGATAACTTACCAATCAGTAACAACATTTAGATGAGCTTCAAGGCATCAGTGGTCTCTAAGCAGTGTTCCTCAATTTTGTAAATTAAATAATTGTCAATCTCCTTCAGCACATGGATGACGAGGCTCAGGCACAGAGAGCCATCAGAGAACTGGATGGATATGAGCTGCATGGTCTGCGCCTGCGAGTACAGGAATCCACCTCTCGAGTAAGACAGCAAGCTGGCATGGGTAACCCAGACATGTGTTACCGTTGTGGTTCCGGAGGCCATTGGTCGAAGGAGTGCCCTCGGGACGGACGCATGGGAGGCTCTCGCTACCCTGATCGAGAGAGAGGTGGCAGAAACTATGGCAGCCGCTATGATCCGTACCCTCCACCACCCCCTCCAAGTTATGCCAGAGAACGCATGATGCGATACAGGGTAAGCAGTATTGATTATGGAATGTCCCTTTGCTATATTTTCTATTATTTTCTTGTATATCTTTCATTTATTTTTTTCTCCTTCTTCCCTCTTCTTCTCCAGTTCAAGATATAATTTGATATAATTAAAATTGATTTAGCATACTGGCTCCCAAGACTTTATTCATACTAATCATACTCTTCTTCTTCCTAAGGATGATTTTGACCGTTATGATCGATATGATCGGTACTATGATGAGGGTATGTATGAACGTCGCTATGGAGATCATCCACCCCCACCCCCTCCAATGCTTGATGATATCTATGAGCGACGTCTTCCTCCCCTTCCTCCCCATCCTGACTACCTGCGTTATGGCCGTCGCTCTCCTCCTCCTCGGTGAGTGTGAAACAAAGGGATTCTGTGACTTTTGGGGGGAAGATTGGTTGGAAATTTGGATATTTGATTTATCAGCTTTTTGGTTTACTGTATTTTTTAGTGGTAAGAGTTAGTAATTGGTTAAGCCAAAGACCTATGCATAGAGAATAGATATATTCCAGAATTGGGGAATATTGTTTATATAGTATATTGATAGCATTGCTAGTTGATAGAAATCAGGTATACATTTCTTAATTTATGAAATAATCTTGGATTTTTAGGCAAGGCTCTACTGGCTATGGAGCATAGCAGTGCGAGCCATAGTCGAACACATTGATGATAACATGTACTATCTTCTGATTTTGTTCAGTTGATTTTTATTAACCTCTTTACACCATCCCTCGAATTTCAAGAATTTTCATTTAATTTCATTTTATTATTAACAATAAGGATGATAATAGAGATAAGAAAATTATTCCTGAAAATTCAAGAAATTAGGTAAACAAATGAGGCCAATTAGACCTGCTAATTGAGTCCAGAAATGGCTAAGTGCTTTTGGAACGATCTTTGTGTTTAAGTGATTGCGTCTAAAGTGTAATCATGTGTAGAAAGTTTTTTTTTTTTTTTTTTTTTATTTTCTACTATTTAGAAGGATAAACTAAAGTAGCTAAGACAAATCAAGTATGAAAATCGAATTGTAATGTGTTTAAAAACATTAGTAAAATGAAGCCATAGTGGACTGCTCATATATATTATCTACTAGCATCAGTGGTTGAAAACCTTAAATTTTGCTTTGCTTTTTTTATCTTTTTCTTTATTATATTTATTCTTCAAATTATACCGTGACTTTATATCTACTGAGTGGAAAAGTGAAAATATGAATTGCAAACCATAAGTAAGGATATCAGTCGGGATTATTATCTACTTGATGAGTTGATAAAAAGGAGCAGGTATATACTCTTAATTTTTTAGTTGTTCGCAATAGCAGTGATTTCTTTTAAGAAATCTAAATGGTTATTATTTTAACTTAATTAGTAAATAACCTGAAAATATTTCCCTTCCAGTTACCCACCACCACCACCACCTCCTATGCGTGGGTAAGTAGATGCTAAGAGTTTGGTATTAGAAGAAGTTCAAGCACAGTTCATGTAGTCCTAGTCAGATCTAACCTTCATTTGACAATATCTGTACAGCAGCCATAGGTACTTTAATAGATAAAGTGAAGGATTTAGGTATCATTATGGTGATTTGATTGTTGACATAGTGAGGGTACAGGTGAGAACTAACTCCCACCCCTTCCTTATTGCCGCAGTTACGGCCCACCGGACCGTCGGCCGTACTAAGCGCGCGCCGTACGCCGGGACCACCGCCACTGAGCCCTCGTTCATTGGTGCGGACGCGGTAGTGTGGCATCAGCGTGTATTTGTAACGTCTCGTGTAGCGTCCGTGTCGGCTCCGCCCGGATCCGTAGCGCCGCCGTGGCTACGTCGTGCCGCGCTGCTCTAGCAACAAGGGATGGGCATACGAAGCTCATTCATGATACCCCCCACGGGCATTAATTGCATATATCATTGTCAGTCCGATTATTAAATCTCTTACTTTAGGGATAGTAGTGATTTTGATTGTCATGTCGATTCTTTTTCCGTTAGTTTTAGGAAGTATTCCCTAAGTTGCCTGTTTTATATTTTGGTTTGTGATGTAGATCATGGACTCTTAACATTATATTGTCAATGTTGAAGCTATTACAAATAAAGAAAGATATCGTAATTATCACTCGTTTGTTTTACTGAGTATAGCACTCCTTCGAGATGTAAAACTTCTGACTTTTATGTCTCATATCTATAGTAAGAGCTTTCTTATTGATTGGACAATGATAGCATATATCTGTGTCCGAAGTAAGAGCAGTTTGCCCGTTCGGTTGATGTCGGTAAGTTACTACTTGGACGGAAAGTACTCAAAGAACTGAAGCCGCCTTTTTTTTTCATTGCGGAACTGAAGTGCAGAGTTCTAGCCAGCCGTTAAAACAATGAACCTCTGAATTTCCTTCAGCCGGTATTTATCTTATCACTACAAGTGAAAGTGCTAGTAATTGGTTGATTCTTTGGAATGTGTGATTAATATTCTTCCGGGTTACACACTTAGGATCCAGCTGGCCAGAGCACTGTAAGAAGATCAAATAAATCACAAAATGCTGTATCAGTATGAATAGTTAGCTCAAAGGCCGGGAGCATACCACATGCTTAAGGAAGAGGGTTCTTACTGAATATGAGACATTGTGCATCAACATAATTTACCATCTCTATCATACTGGAATTATTTGATATAGTGACATAAAATTCATGAAATTTATTATTAGTCACTTGTAATGAGATAGCACCCTGTGTAATTTTGTGCCAGACTATATCTTTTATGCAGAGAATTGAGAAAGAATAATGCTTTATAGTTTTAACTTTGCCCACTGTGTCCCCAGGCGACTTCAGATGTGACAGTTTTCGAGATTCAAGGCATATAAATCTTGCATCACACTTAGGTAAGGTTGGTAAGTTGGACTGCCAGTGGCATTGATATTAAGTCTCCTGATGGTTTATTTTTTAATATTTTATACAATTGATATCTTGGCGAGTTTCAATTTACTTTTAGTTTGTTTTTTCACTAGTATATAAAAATGATTAGGCTAATGGTAACATATTGCGGGAGAAAATATAATTAATTTGGATATTAATGTTATCCTTCAATCATAAATAGATTCATAGTGTCACTTTTAATTACAGTTCAGAAAAGGTAGGGAAGTCAAAATATTTTTTGAATAGGAATTTGAATTCCAATTTAACCACAAATAGTAGTTGTAGCACCAATATAAATTTACATTGCTGCTTGGCAGGCTATTTTAAAAGTTTTTGTAACTTTGAATGGCCTGAAATCACGAGCCATTCCTCGGAAGAATGTCCTAATATATTGCTTTAAAAATGAATCAGAAAGAATAAGCTAATAGGTAACCAGTATTTAGCTAGGAGCCTTTTACATTTGAAATTTAATTAGTTAAACTATGGGAGTTCATTTTTTAGAGAGAAGACCATTCACCCTCAAGGTGCAGTGATTACCTAAAGTAAATTATCCTAGTTTTTCCTTACATATTAAAACTTGATTTTCCAAAGTGATTTACATGCATAACCTCAGATGTTGTGCACTCATTGCATTTTTAACCAGTGTTAATTATTTTACATGTTTGTTGCTTTTATCCTTAAACTGTTGTCAGAATCAAAATAAATTAAGTATGTAAAGAGATTTAGAGAGGAAAAATTTATTACTGTCATCAAACTTCAATAATCTTAGATATGGTTATTTGCCTGTAATATTTCATAATAATTTTCTTTTACTCTTCATTCAAACAGGAACTGCTAATTATAGTAAAGTCACTTGCACTTCCCTCCCATGCTTTTGTAATCTGGAGAACAGTCTGCGGCATTTACTTGTATCAGGCCTGGTTACATGGTAAGATTTATATACGTGCTTTGGTTGAATGGCACTATAAATATTTGTTGAGAAGATAATGATGTACTTTGTATAGGTATTTAGATATATATAGATTCACTGTACCTGATGTTAGGTTTATTTTCTCTTTGTTAATTATTATTCTTTCTGAACTTAAACCTTGTCAGTTATAACCTGCCAGGAAAGAAGAGTCAGGAGAGTATGGTTATATATATAGTTCTTTATACATTTACTTCTCACAGCTTGTTAGTTTTGTACTGGAAAACCTATTCTAGGATAGCAGTGAGATACTTCAAACATTGAAGATAAGGCATTCATTTTTTTTTTAAGGAAATATTAAATAGAGAGGAGGGGCAAGTATATTACAGCAAAAGAGCTGAGTATATTCAGTAGGTGCATAAATAGGTATGTGTCAGTTAAGGAAATTGTGTTAATTTAGTGAAACTAAGAAGTCATTATGTCATTTTTGTAGTCTTGATTGAAAGCAGTGGTATTCATAGTGGGCCTCATGACATTCCAATTGATGGCTGTCACTTGAAGAATGATTTTTGAAGTGAATTGTTATCAAAATCCAATTATTTTTTCTTTTTTCTCTTTTTTAATATTTATGTCCAGTTTTATTTGAATAAGGAATCTTAAGTTACTACTACCTTGCATTTTATTTTGAAAAATGCTTGAATCTAGAAAGAACAAAGCTACAGTTAATAATGAAGATGATCAAATAAAGATCAGTTGCTACCAGTTCGAGCATAAATAAGCCTGTGACTGGTATTATGAATATCAAATGGTTTAATGGCTCAAACTAAAATCAATAAGGGTGAGCAGTTTGCATCCGGGATTTAGGAGCTACAACAGGTAATGATTTTGTCCTTTTATTTTTTTTTAATCATATGTGATGATCATCAGGAATTACAGGCCGACATTCAGCAGGAATAACACGTTTTGCACCAAGTGACCTACAAGTAAGTGTGTGTGTGTGAAATCAGGTAATGTTTTGGATTAGAAAGTATTAGGTTAGTGTGTAAATATTTTAGTGTAGCCTTTTCTTGGCCAACACGTTAGTGTAGATAATTTTATCTTTCTTGTGTAAAGTTTGCTCTGTTTCTACTTCCTTTTCTATTTTCTATTTTCAAACATAGGGGAAACAGTTTTTTAATTTGTTACAGTAGTGACTTTACTTCCTATATTTTTAAAAATTAAATGATAGTTATTATTAGGAGTTTTAGTGAGGAAGGGTCAGACATTGTAGCAAATGGTGTCCAAAAGAGATTATGATTATTGGATATTATAAGGAGGCGTGAATTGCGGTAGGTATAACAGCAGTAGATATTCAGAAAAGTTTGGTGTAAGAAATCAGGGAAGTTTTACTGGAGAGATCTCTAGTACTCCTTTTTTATGTGTTGACAAATGGTGTTTGTACATTTTTTAAATAAAATAAATAAAGTATTGTTTTCTCTCGCTATCCTTGCATATTTATTGGTCATTGTGTTTAACATTGTTAAAATAAATGGGTAAAGAAGGCATTGAATAATGTGGATTACATTTTGATCCTAATTCATAACTGTTTATCAGTACAACAATTGTTAGTTTTTTTCCCTGTTTTTTATTACGAAAGTGGAAAAAGAAGGTGAATTATTTTCTTTGCACAAGC
>NW_028234406.1:19459764-19462264 GCF_977035675.1 Penaeus japonicus | reverse complement strand
GAGCCAGCGCGCGTTCACTGTGCCTTTCGATATATCCGAAACGTGACAATGGGGCCAATACTGGCTCAAGAGACCACCCAAACACTATGATCTTAGATGCTGACACTTGCCCACACCCTTTCTCGTTTCAAATTCAGTTAAGCCTTCAAATAATTTTAACATTTATATCAACGTATATAGCAGCAAGTGATAATGAAATAGACACAGAAAGCCGGACTGAAAGTTCACCTTTAAGGACTGGCTGCCGACGATTCTCGCGCTATTTTGCCAATGAATTATCTTAACAAGTATATTATAGATCTTACATATACACGTGCATATGTAAGTAGTTCATAAAAATGATGTACTTAAAAGGAGTTACTGAGTACTTTGATAAAGGATACTTACTCGATTCGTAATGGATGATGCAAGCCCTGGTTTACCTTGCGTCATACTTGCGGCGTATATATTATTTTTAGGATTTAATTCAAACGCTTGTTACATCTATATTAATTACGCCAATACATCAGTCATAAGCAACTTTGTAACTTGTAAGTAATAAGTACCGGTAAAAACGTAAAGAAACATTCGTTTATAATCACATGGTTAAGCAATTACAACAAGCGTATTTGATTTAGTACAACAAACTTTATTTTATGTCTCAATGAGACATATTCACTAATGTCCCTCTGCGGTGAATTAACACATGAATTATAATAATATTCCATGGCTTAAAACGAGGAGGTATATAAGGAATTATACATACACAATGCTTTTGTTCTTTTATAATCGTTATCATTTACATTAGAATTATCAGCTTTTATCTGTAACACACTGAACTAAATGGGAAAGCCATGATTTTTTTTTATTTGTGTTGTATGCAATAAATTACCAGCCGCGATAATGAGGGAGAACGAAGGTAAAATTTACCTACATAGATATACAAGTATATTCAAACCACCTGCATTCGGGCAAATACCTTGACAGAACTGTAGTGATGCCATTAGATGTGAGAAAAAAAAACATTTGTAGCAGAGCGTGGTTTCGATCCACGGACCTCTGGGTTATGGGCCCAGCACGCTTCCACTGCGCCACTCTGCTTTCCTTGCAAATGATTTAAAGGACACAACTAATTTGGCGGTTTTTTAACGGCACAAAATATATGTAAACATCTGCAATTTGTTACTCAGAAATGAAGATTGGTGCCGGATTATGCACTTTTTTGCAAGCTCGCCCACGTTCTTCAAGAAGCCATTACTCAGCACAAGAGAAACTTTATATACAGCATTGATATAGGTAAATATGATATACAGTGGCATGTGATTTTTAATGCTTTTTTTTTATTAAAGTGACCGGTGTTACGCGGCCGTCAAATATCTTCGTATCTTTGTTGGCGGGGATTCCCCGTTATGCAGAAAACTCAGAGACAGTCCTCTCTTTTGAAATTATTTTTATGCTTATACTTTTCCTATATCATTTGCATCATGTTAACATAGAGTTTACTTTACAGATCCTACTTTACTGTTTGTACCAAGTGTCGCTTAGTCTTGCATAGGAGAACCTACTAATAATTTCTCCTAGCATCTAGACAATTTTGTAATCTTCATACTTCCTTTGACATTTAACAAGTTTTAGAGGCGTTTCCTCTATTTCAGCGTTTCAGCTAACGCCAGTGCATTAACCAAAAATATATGAACACATTAAATGTGTGTGAAATGTTTCTGAAAATATGGAATCAGTGCAGTAATTCTGCCTTCTGGAAAATTTGTTGTAACGTATATGCTGCAATATACAATACAAAGCAGAAAACCAATAATATTACACGTTAATACAACCCTGTTTACTTAGGAAAAATGTTTCTTCCTAGGATAGCACTTTCATGTGTTTAAAACTATGGAACATAATTGGAAGAGGCTGATAGGACGATTATGTAAGCTATAAGTATTAAAACTAGCAAGTGCTGTAACCATCCAAGGAAATTACAGAAAAAAGATTGAGACAAAATGCATTAATGGAAAGCAAAAATAAACAAGTTAGGATATATGCAGAGCTAATTTCATTCAATGCACGCCATGTGTCTTATACTTTAGCTCTATAAACCTGTGTGTGTTGCATGCCTACAGGAAAGCCCATTAGTAAGCAGCGGTATCATTATAACTTAAAACTGCAGCCGGTTTTAAACTGTATCTTAATCCGATTAAGATGAATAGTTTTTTTTTTTGTATACACCAATACTTGATGACGTCTCGTATAAGGTATAACATTCATATGCTTGCTGCGTTCCCTATTACCTTTTTTGGTCCTTCTTTTGAGACCAACATGACGACCGATATATAAGGCCATCTTACCTTTGTGTACGGTGTATCTTTACGATCTAAACTAGTTATGCAATATCAATAACGTCACTAAGTTATTATCTTCTTCATATTCATTAATTCTCCATCCTTGTATACAAACTCTATCTTGAAAGCAAGAGGCACTGATGAGGCAAGTAGATGCATGGTGCTCGCTGCTCCTCAGG
>NW_028234406.1:19442264-19447264 GCF_977035675.1 Penaeus japonicus | reverse complement strand
AGGTAAACAAAGGGCACTGTAATGCAGGTAAACAAAGGCACTGTAATGCAGGTAAGCAAAGGGCACTGTAATGCAGGTAAGCAAAGGGCACTGTAATGCAGGTAAACAAAGGCACTGTAATGCAGGTAAGCAAAGGGCACTGTAATGCAGGTAAGCAAAGGGCACTGTAATGCAGGTAAACAAAGGCACTGTAATGCAGGTAAGCAAAGGGCACTGTAATGCAGGTAAACAAAGGCACTGTAATGCAGGTAAACAAAGGCACTGTAATGCAGGTAAACAAAGGCACTGTAATGCAGGTAAACAAAGGCACTGTAATGCAGGTAAGCAAAGGGCACTGTAATGCAGGTAAACAAAGGCACTGTAATGCAGGTAAACAAAGGGCACTGTAATGCAGGTAAACAAAGGCACTGTAATGCAGGTAAGCAAAGGGCACTGTAATGCAGGTAAACAAAGGCACTGTAATGCAGGTAAACAAAGGCACTGTAATGCAGGTAAACAAAGGCACTGTAATGCAGGTAAACAAAGGCACTGTAATGCAGGTAAACAAAGGCACTGTAATGCAGGTAAACAAAGGCACTGTAATGCAGGTAAACAAAGGCACTGTAATGCAGGTAAACAAAGGCACTGTAATGCAGGTAAACAAAGGCACTGTAATGCAGGTAAACAAAGGCACTGTAATGCAGGTAAACAAAGGCACTGTAATGCAGGTAAACAAAGGCACTGTAATGCAGGTAAGCAAAGGGCACTGTAATGCAGGTAAACAAAGGCACTGTAATGCAGGTAAACAAAGGCACTGTAATGCAGGTAAACAAAGGCACTGTAATGCAGGTAAACAAAGGCACTGTAATGCAGGTAAACAAAGGCACTGTAATGCAGGTAAACAAAGGCACTGTAATGCAGGTAAACAAAGGCACTGTAATGCAGGTAAACAAAGGCACTGTAATGCAGGTAAACAAAGGCACTGTAATGCAGGTAAACAAAGGCACTGTAATGCAGGTAAACAAAGGCACTGTAATGCAGGTAAACAAAGGCACTGTAATGCAGGTAAACAAAGGCACTGTAATGCAGGTAAACAAAGGCACTGTAATGCAGGTAAACAAAGGCACTGTAATGCAGGTAAACAAAGGCACTGTAATGCAGGTAAACAAAGGCACTGTAATGCAGGTAAACAAAGGCACTGTAATGCAGGTAAACAAAGGCACTGTAATGCAGGTAAACAAAGGCACTGTAATGCAGGTAAACAAAGGCACTGTAATGCAGGTAAACAAAGGCACTGTAATGCAGGTAAACAAAGGCACTGTAATGCAGGTAAACAAAGGCACTGTAATGCAGGTAAACAAAGGCACTGTAATGCAGGTAAACAAAGGCACTGTAATGCAGGTAAACAAAGGCACTGTAATGCAGGTAAACAAAGGCACTGTAATGCAGGTAAACAAAGGCACTGTAATGCAGGTAAACAAAGGCACTGTAATGCAGGTAAACAAAGGCACTGTAATGCAGGTAAACAAAGGCACTGTAATGCAGGTAAACAAAGGCACTGTAATGCAGGTAAACAAAGGCACTGTAATGCAGGTAAACAAAGGCACTGTAATGCAGGTAAACAAAGGCACTGTAATGCAGGTAAACAAAGGGCACTGTAATGCAGGTAAACAAAGGCACTGTAATGCAGGTAAACAAAGGCACTGTAATGCAGGTAAACAAAGGCACTGTAATGCAGGTAAACAAAGGCACTGTAATGCAGGTAAACAAAGGCACTGTAATGCAGGTAAACAAAGGCACTGTAATGCAGGTAAACAAAGGCACTGTAATGCAGGTAAACAAAGGCACTGTAATGCAGGTAAACAAAGGCACTGTAATGCAGGTAAACAAAGGCACTGTAATGCAGGTAAACAAAGGCACTGTAATGCAGGTAAACAAAGGCACTGTAATGCAGGTAAACAAAGGCACTGTAATGCAGGTAAACAAAGGCACTGTAATGCAGGTAAACAAAGGCACTGTAATGCAGGTAAACAAAGGCACTGTAATGCAGGTAAACAAAGGCACTGTAATGCAGGTAAACAAAGGCACTGTAATGCAGGTAAACAAAGGCACTGTAATGCAGGTAAACAAAGGCACTGTAATGCAGGTAAACAAAGGCACTGTAATGCAGGTAAACAAAGGCACTGTAATGCAGGTAAACAAAGGCACTGTAATGCAGGTAAACAAAGGCACTGTAATGCAGGTAAACAAAGGCACTGTAATGCAGGTAAACAAAGGCACTGTAATGCAGGTAAACAAAGGCACTGTAATGCAGGTAAACAAAGGCACTGTAATGCAGGTAAACAAAGGCACTGTAATGCAGGTAAACAAAGGCACTGTAATGCAGGTAAACAAAGGCACTGTAATGCAGGTAAACAAAGGGCACTGTAATGCAGGTAAACAAAGGGCACTGTAATGCAGGTAAGCAAAGGGCATTGTAATGCAGGTAAACAAAGGCACTGTAATGCAGGTAAACAAAGGCACTGTAATGCAGGTAAACAAAGGCACTGTAATGCAGGTAAACAAAGGCACTGTAATGCAGGTAAACAAAGGCACTGTAATGCAGGTAAACAAAGGCACTGTAATGCAGGTAAACAAAGGCACTGTAATGCAGGTAAACAAAGGCACTGTAATGCAGGTAAACAAAGGCACTGTAATGCAGGTAAACAAAGGCACTGTAATGCAGGTAAACAAAGGCACTGTAATGCAGGTAAACAAAGGCACTGTAATGCAGGTAAACAAAGGCACTGTAATGCAGGTAAACAAAGGCACTGTAATGCAGGTAAACAAAGGCACTGTAATGCAGGTAAACAAAGGCACTGTAATGCAGGTAAACAAAGGCACTGTAATGCAGGTAAGCAAAGGGCACTGTAATGCAGGTAAACAAAGGCACTGTAATGCAGGTAAACAAAGGCACTGTAATGCAGGTAAACAAAGGCACTGTAATGCAGGTAAGCAAAGGGCACTGTAATGCAGGTAAGCAAAGGGCACTGTAATGCAGGTAAACAAAGGCACTGTAATGCAGGTAAACAAAGGCACTGTAATGCAGGTAAACAAAGGCACTGTAATGCAGGTAAACAAAGGCACTGTAATGCAGGTAAACAAAGGCACTGTAATGCAGGTAAACAAAGGCACTGTAATGCAGGTAAACAAAGGCACTGTAATGCAGGTAAGCAAAGGGCACTGTAATGCAGGTAAACAAAGGCACTGTAATGCAGGTAAACAAAGGCACTGTAATGCAGGTAAACAAAGGCACTGTAATGCAGGTAAGCAAAGGGCACTGTAATGCAGGTAAACAAAGGCACTGTAATGCAGGTAAACAAAGGCACTGTAATGCAGGTAAACAAAGGCACTGTAATGCAGGTAAACAAAGGCACTGTAATGCAGGTAAACAAAGGCACTGTAATGCAGGTAAACAAAGGGCACTGTAATGCAGGTAAACAAAGGCACTGTAATGCAGGTAAACAAAGGCACTGTAATGCAGGTAAGCAAAGGGCACTGTAATGCAGGTAAACAAAGTGCACTGTAATTCAGGTAAACAAAGGCATTGTAATGCAGGTAAACAAAGGGCACTGTAATGCAGGTAAACAAAGGGCACTGTAATGCAGGTAAACAAAGGGCACTGTAATGCAGGTAAGCAAAGGGCACTGTAATGCAGGTAAACAAAGGGCACTGTAATGCAGGTA
Organism: Penaeus japonicus; assembly: GCF_977035675.1. Taxonomy (NCBI): domain Eukaryota; kingdom Metazoa; phylum Arthropoda; class Malacostraca; order Decapoda; family Penaeidae; genus Penaeus; species Penaeus japonicus. The sequence goes on along the minus strand of NW_028234406.1, from coordinate 19,443,560 downwards.
AACAAAGGGCACTGTAATGCAGGTAAGCAAAGGGCACTGTAATGCAGGTAAACAAAGGGCACTGTAATGCAGGTAAACAAAGGGCACTGTAATGCAGGTAAACAAAGGGCACTGTAATGCAGGTAAACAAAGGGCACTGTAATGCAGGTAAACAAAGCGCACTGGAATGCAGGTAAACAAAGGCACTGTAATGCAGGTAAACAAAGGCACTGTAATGCAGGTAAACAAAGGGCACTGTAATGCAGGTAAACAAAGGCACTGTAATGCAGGTAAACAAAGGCACTGTAATGCAGGTAAACAAAGGGCACTGTAATGCAGGTAAACAAAGGGCACTGTAATGCAGGTAAGCAAAGGGCATTGTAATGCAGGTAAACAAAGGCACTGTAATGCAGGTAAGCAAAGGGCACTGTAATGCAGGTAAGCAAAGGGCACTGTAATGCAGGTAAACAAAGGCACTGTAATGCAGGTAAGCAAAGGGCACTGTAATGCAGGTAAACAAAGGCACTGTAATGCAGGTAAGCAAAGGGCACTGTAATGCAGGTAAACAAAGGCACTGTAATGCAGGTAAACAAAGGCACTGTAATGCAGGTAAACAAAGGCACTGTAATGCAGGTAAACAAAGGCACTGTAATGCAGGTAAACAAAGGCACTGTAATGCAGGTAAACAAAGGGCACTGTAATGCAGGTAAACAAAGGCACTGTAATGCAGGTAAGCAAAGGGCACTGTAATGCAGGTAAGCAAAGGGCACTGTAATGCAGGTAAGCAAAGGGCACTGTAATGCAGGTAAACAAAGGCACTGTAATGCAGGTAAACAAAGGCACTGTAATGCAGGTAAACAAAGGCACTGTAATGCAGGTAAGCAAAGGGCACTGTAATGCAGGTAAACAAAGGCACTGTAATGCAGGTAAACAAAGGCACTGTAATGCAGGTAAACAAAGGCACTGTAATGCAGGTAAACAAAGGCACTGTAATGCAGGTAAACAAAGGCACTGTAATGCAGGTAAGCAAAGGGCACTGTAATGCAGGTAAACAAAGGCACTGTAATGCAGGTAAACAAAGGCACTGTAATGCAGGTAAACAAAGGCACTGTAATGCAGGTAAACAAAGGCACTGTAATGCAGGTAAACAAAGGCACTGTAATGCAGGTAAACAAAGGCACTGTAATGCAGGTAAACAAAGGCACTGTAATGCAGGTAAACAAAGGCACTGTAATGCAGGTAAACAAAGGCACTGTAATGCAGGTAAACAAAGGCACTGTAATGCAGGTAAACAAAGGCACTGTAATGCAGGTAAAC
>NW_028234406.1:19397264-19404764 GCF_977035675.1 Penaeus japonicus | reverse complement strand
AATTATAATAATGATGATCAGAATGATAATGATGATAATAATGATGATAATGAAAATGATCACAGTGATGATAATGATAATGATAATGATAATGATAATAACAATAATGAAAATAATAATAAAAATGATGATAATAGGAATAATAGTAACAAGAATGATAGAAATAATGAGGATGATAATGGTAATAGTAATGGCAATAGTGAGAATCATGATAATGAAGACAATGATAATGGTACTGCCAATTACATTGATATTAATATTGATAATGATAATGATGATGATTATACTAACAATAACAACAATAACAAAAATAATATCAATATTGATAATAAGGATAACGGGAGTACTAATCTTAGAAATAATGATAATACAGTGGTAGTAATGATAATAATAACGATGATAATGATAATGATGATTACAATAATGATAACGATGCTAATAGTAATATGATAACCATGATGATGATAATGATAACACTATCATTATCGTTAATGACAATAAAGATAATGATAATAATGATTATAATGATAATAAAGATAATAACAATAACAAGAATAAATATAATAATGATAGTAACAATAATAATGATTATGATAATAATGATAGTGATAAAGATAACAATAAAAAATAATGATGATAATGATACCAATATCAATAATGATAATAATGATAAATAGGATGGTGATAAGTAATGATAAATAACAATAATGAAGATAACAGTAAGAGCAAACAAAGGTAGTAATGATGAGCGTAATAATGATAATTAGAATGATGGAAGTAATAATGGTGATGATAATGATAATGACAATAATAATGATGATAATGATAACAATAGTAATGAGGATGATGATGAAAATAATGATGATGGTGATGAAAATAATGATGTGATAAAAATAATGTGATGATGGTGATGAAAATGATGATGATAATGATGATAGCACTACTACTGCTGCTACTACTACTGCTACTACTAGCAGAAAAAAAAATCTTTTATAGCAACAACAATAAAAAAAAATATTATAGCAACAACAATAATATTAATAATACCACAATATACATGCCGATTAATACACGACTACTACTACTATTACCACTAGAGATTCTACAACAATTTCCAACAATAATGACAAATAACAATTCGTGTAATAATTAACGTAATATTTTATATTCATATTCATGATGCTGATGAACACAAAAATAATCTAATGATAATCTAATGATCCAATGAACATTCAGGGAAACGGGAGTGAAAAAAAGGAATTGTATATCACAAGAATATCCAGAAGTTTAGAAACTGTCGGTGGATTCCAGCTGATTGATGGATGACCGGGAGGAGGCCACGTCTTGGAAGAAACCAACAAGAAAGGGCGCCAAAGTGAAAAAATAAAAAAAAGGGGGGAAAAATAAAAAAAAGTACGATGAATAGGATAGCATTGATTCTCTTTCGTGAGGTTTTTGTTTCAGGACTAGGATGAGAGAAAAGGTAAGGGAGAACGGGTTAAAAAAGGACGTTGCACGTGGAAGATAACGGAGAGGGTAGATAACGGTGAGATTAACCTGATTGTGATGTAACTTGGATCGTGCTACTGTTTGGGAATCATCATAACACTACAGATATATCAAAGCCGGGGGAAATCAGGTACTAATGATGTATAGTTTCGGATTTTCTTTCTTTGTAAAGAATCATATTTGTAAATAGTCACAGCCTAAGTGAAACACTTTTAGAACAAAAGTTAGGTTTGGCTGGTTTTTGAAAATACCAGAAATAGTTGAATAATGAAATATTCCTATTTAGATTTTTTCCAACTACAGTAACCCAACTACACGGACACAAATGTCATTCATAGTATTTATATAGTCTAGTGAATATTATATGTGAGAGTGTCAATATATAGACTAAAACTCCATGGGGGATGTTGCTAGTATTTGGAAAACCTCATAATAAGCAAATATTCAGCCTATCAAAACTAGGAATATGCAAGAAGTAGAAGACATCTATTCAGGAAGGCGTTTGGCCGGAGCGGTTTCCTGCACAGAGGGATATCGCGGCGATGGGAACGTGTCTCGTCGTGTTGGTGCCATGGCTGATAAGACGCCACAGGTGCCATGGTGAGGAGGATGCCGCTGTTATTTACACGTTTCAGTTGGTTGTTGCTATTGCTGGGGAGTGTCATGCCGGGGATGAGGCACACTGGCGGATATACCATGACCACCGTTTTTCGCACAAAGTCGCCATATTCAAGTGGTTGCCATGGCTATGAGGATGTCACAGTTAGGTGATTGCCATGGCTAAAAATCGCCAATCTGAGATTTTGCTTTCGGCACATGCTCAAGTCATAGCTGAGCGGTTGCCATGGTTACTGGAGCGTCTCATACAAGAGGTTGCCATTGGCATGAAGAACCCCGGGCGAGTGGTTGCCATGGCTACAGGGGCGCCATGAGCGGGCCGTGCCATGGCTACGAGGGCGCCACAGCCGGAGTGGGCGCCACGGCTGGGAAGGCGCCAACCTCCATAGGCTGGACGGCGAGCTCAGGTGGCGGCGTAGATCAATATCTCCTTCGTTAGCGAGTGAGGCGCAGTCCCTGGGCTGGGTTGGGCCGGGCCGGTGGGCTGGGCCGGGCCAGTGGGCGGGGGCGGCCAGGACGGGCGGGGGCGGCCAGGACGGGCGGAGGGAGGGGCGGGAGGGCTGGAAGGGAGGGGCGGGTGAGCTGAAAGGGAGGAAAGGAGGGAAGTTAGGGAAGAGTGCATGGGGCGCGGGAGGGAAAGGAAACTCGGAAGGGAGGGAAACCCGGGAGGGAGAGTGGGAGGAAGGGAACGGAGGAGTATATGGAGCAGGGGAGAGAGGGGAGTAGAAGGAAGAGGAACGAAGAAGGGAAGGAAGCGGAGAAGTGGATGGAGCAGGGAAGAGAGGAGGGAGGAAAAGGAAGGGAAGGGAGCGGAGAAGCGGATGGAGCAGGGAAGGAAGAAGAGATGAAAAAGAAGGGAAGGGAGCGGAGAAGTGGATGGAGCAGGGAAGGGAGGAGGGAGAAAAAGGAAGGGGAGGGAGCGGATAAATGGATGGAACAGGGAAGGGAGGAGGGAGGAAAAGGAAGGGGAGGAAGTGGAGTAGTGGATGGAGCAGGGAAGGGAGGAGGGAGGAAAAGGAAGGGAAGGGAGCAGAGAAGTGGATAGAACAGGGAAGGAAGGAGAGAGGAAAAGGAAGGGAAGGGAGCGGAGAAATGGATGGAGCAGGGAAGGGAGGAGGAAGGAAAAGGAAGGGAAGGGAGCAGAGAAGTGGATGGAACAGGGAAGGGAGGAAGGAAGAAAAGGAAGGGAAGGGAGCAGAGAAGTGGATAGAACAGGACAACCCGGAAGAAAGGGCGGGAGGGAAAGGAGAGGAAGTATAGGGAAGGGAAGGGAAATATAGGGAAGGGAAAGTTGGGCGTACGTCTCTCTCCCCCCCCCTCTCGCCCCCCATCGGCTGCTCGAGACACCCATTCAACCCAACCAAGTCTGTTTTCCCGTTCGGATAAAAATCCCATCTTTCTCCGGGATTACTTTTCCAGTCACACACACGCCTCTCTTTGTTCCACCTATCGCTGCCTTGGGAGATTAACGCCGGATTTCCACCGTACTCGTTATCATCGTTCACTGTCTTTATTCACCGGCGTGATAATCAACAATTTAAAACTGCGTCGTCTTTGGTATTCTTGCCAAAGGAAACAAGGTATGTCCCTGTGCGACGTGATGGCTGTACGCAGGATAATATCATCGTGTAATTGGCTTTAATAATGGTGCATATCTACATCACTGTTTTAATCCGTTGTCATCACAGTCATCTTTACTGTTACTGTCATCCTAATGATCTTCATTGTCACTGTCACCACAGTCACGTTTACTGTCACTGTCATCATACTGGTTATCACAGTCATCTTCACTGTTACTGTCATCGTAATAATCTTCATTGTCACTGTTACGACAATCACGTTTACTGTCACTGTCATCATACTGGTTATCACAGTCATCTTCACTGTTACTGTCATCGTAATAATCTTCATTGTCACTGTTACCATAGTCACGTTTACTGTCACTGTCATCATACTGGTTATCACAGTCATATTCACTGTTACTGTCATCGTAATAATCTTCATTGTCACTGTTACCATAGTCACGTTTACTGTCACTGTCATCATACTGGTTATCACAGCCATCTTCACTGTTACTGTCATCGTAATAATCTTCATTGTCACTGTTACCACAGTCACGTTTACTGTCACTGTCATCATACTGGTTATCACAGTCATCTTAACTGTCACTTACGCCATAGTCATCTTCACTGCCACTACAATCATTTGTACTATCACAGTCATCATAGTGTCCTTCGCTGTCACTATCATCATAATCTTCACAATCTTCACTACCATCACAGTCGCATTCACTTTCACTATCATAGCCACCTTCAATGTCACTATCACCATAGACAATGTCACTGTTCCTCCATCACAATAAGTTTCAGTCACTATCACCATAGAGTGTCGCTGTTCCTACCATCACAGTCATCACCATCATCACTGTCACTGTCAACATAGTCATCACATTTACTCTCACACTTCACTGCCACTACCATTTCAGTCATCTTCACTGTCACTCTCACCACAATCATCTTCACTGCCGCTATCATCACAACCATCTTCACTGTCACTACCAACACAATCATCTTCACTGTCACTGTCACCACAATCATCTTCACTCTCACTGTCACCACCATAATCTTCACTATCACCACAATCATCTTCACTCTCACTGTCACCACCATAATCTTCACTCTCACTGTCACCACCATAATCTTCACTATCACCACAATCATCTTCACTCTCACTGTCACCACAATCATCTTCACTCTCACTGTCACCACCATAATCTTCACTATCACCACAATCATCTTCACTCTCACTGTCACCACAATCATCTTCACTCTCCCTGTCACCACCATAATATTCACTCTCACTGTCACCACCATAATCTTCACTATCACTGTCACCACCATAATCTTCACTATCACCACAATCATCTTCACTCTCACTGTCACCACAATCATCTTCACTCTCACTGTCACCACCATAATATTCACTCTCACTGTCACCACCATAATCTTCACTCTCACTGTCACCACCATAATCTTCACTATCACCACAATCATCTTCACTCTCACTGTCACCACAATCATCTTCACTCTCCCTGTCACCACCATAATATTCACTCTCACTGTCACCACCATAATCTTCACTCTCACTGTCACCACCATAATCTTCACTATCACCACAATCATCTTCACTCTCACTGTCACCACAATCATCTTCACTCTCACTGTCACCACCATAATCTTCACTATCACCACAATCATCTTCACTCTCACTGTCACCACAATCATCTTCACTCTCCCTGTCACCACCATAATATTCACTCTCACTGTCACCACCATAATATTCACAATCACTGTCACCACCATAATATTCACTCTCACTGTCACCACCATAATATTCACAATCACTGTCACCACCATAATCTTCACTATCACCACAATCATCTTCACTCTCACTGTCACCACAATCATCTTCACTCTTCCTGTCACCACCATAATCTTCACTCTTACTGTCACCACAATCATCTTCACTCTTCCTGTCACCACCATAATCTTCACTATCACCACAATCATCTTCACTCTCACTGTCACCACCATAATCTTCACTATCACCACAATCATCTTCACTCTCACTGTCACCACAATCATCTTCACTCTCACTGTCACCACAATCATCTTCACTCTCACTGTCACCACAATCATCTTCACTCTCACTGTCACCACCATAATCTTCACTATCACCACCATAATCTTCACTCTCACTGTCACCACAATCATCTTCACTCTTCCTGTCACCACCATAATCTTCACTATCACCACAATCATCTTCACTCTCACTGTCACCACAATCATCTTCACTCTCACTGTCACCACCATAATCTTCACTCTCCCTGTCACCACCATAATCTTCACTATCACCACAATCATCTTCACTCTCACTGTCACCACAATCATCTTCACTCTCACTGTCACCACAATCATCTTCACTCTTCCTGTCACCACCATAATCTTCACTATCACCACAATCATCTTCACTCTCACTGTCACCACAATCATCTTCACTCTCACTGTCACCACAATCATCTTCACTCTCACTGTCACCACAATCATCTTCACTCTTCCTGTCACCACAATCATCTTCACTCTCACTGTCACCACAATCATCTTCACTCTCACTGTCACCACAATCATCTTCACTCTCACTGTCACCACAATCATCTTCACTCTCACTGTCACCACAATCATCTTCACTCTTCCTGTCACCACAATCATCTTCACTCTCACTGTCACCACAATCATCTTCACTCTCACTGTCACCACAATCATCTTCACTCTCACTGTCACCACAATCATCTTCACTCTTCCTGTCACCACAATCATCTTCACTCTCACTGTCACCACAATCATCTTCACTCTCACTATCACCACAATCATCTTCACTCTCACTGTCACCACAATCATCTTCACTCTTCCTGTCACCACCATAATCTTCACTCTTACTGTCACCACAATCATCTTCACTCTCACTGTCACCACAATCATCTTCACTCTCACTGTCACCACCATAATATTCACTCTCACTGTCACCACCATAATCTTCACTATCACCACAATCATCTTCACTCTCACTGTCACCACCATAATATTCACTCTCACTGTCACCACCATAATATTCACTCTCACTGTCACCACCATAATCTTCACTATCACCACAATCATCTTCACTCTTCCTGTCACCACCATAATCTTCACTATCACCACAATCATCTTCACTCTCACTGTCACCACAATCATCTTCACTCTCACTGTCACCACCATAATCTTCACTCTCACTGTCACCACCATAATCTTCACTCTCACTGTCACCACCATAATATTCACTCTCACTGTCACCACCATAATATTCACTCTCACTGTCACCACCATAATCTTCACTATCACCACAATCATCTTCACTCTCACTGTCACCACCATAATCTTCACTCTTCCTGTCACCACCATAATCTTCACTATCACCACAATCATCTTCACTCTCACTGTCACCACAATCATCTTCACTCTCCCTGTCACCACCATAATCTTCACTATCACCACAATCATCTTCACTCTCACTGTCACCACCATAATCTTCACTCTCACTGTCACCACCATAATCTTCACTATCACCACAATCATCTTCACTCTCACTGTCACCACAATCATCTTCACTCTCACTGTCACCACCATAATCTTCACTCTCACTGTCACCACAATCATCTTCACTCTTCCTGTCACCACAATCATCTTCACTCTCACTGTCACCACCATAATCTTCACTGTCACCACAATCATCTTCACTGTCACTATCAACACAACCATCCTCACTGTCACCACAATC
>NW_028234406.1:19359764-19364764 GCF_977035675.1 Penaeus japonicus | reverse complement strand
ACACATCCAAATCTGATACAAAACACACAATACCACAACACACACAAATAGCATTAAACACACACATAACCCCAATGACATCTAGTTTCCATTTTTCCTCCCTTGGTGATTTATAATGAATTCGCCAATAGTATACAAACAGTGAATAGACTTTTCGGGATGATTTCTAAAGAGAAATGGAAAGGAAAAGCTGGATACAAATAATCCCAAGAAACGTCCAGATTCTAAAAAAAAAAAACGATTCTTTTTAAATCACAAAAGATGAGAGACTACCCAAGAGAAAAGATAAATTATAGACATAAAAGTGATTCTAATCTCGGAGAGAGAGAGAGAGAGAGAAAGACGGAAACAAAAACCAGCTAACTAGATTGTTTTAAGGGGATGAAATTAGAGAAAATGAGGAGATGAAAAATGAGAGTCGCCAAGAAGAAAAGAAAAACGTTCCTCAAAGACGGAGAAATCTCTTTGGTCGGAGAGTTGCTTCGAAGTCACAGAAATTTCGAGAAGAATTTTATTTATTATTAGAAATATTATTTATTATTAGAAATTTCGAGAAAAATACAAAACATATCGCTATAAATACACGCCAGAGGTGGTCTTAATTCTCTCGTTGCTTCTAATCTTCAGTCCGGACAATCTGGTTCCTCATCCGGGAAGTCATATTAATTAATCGCAGTCTTATATTTCACATTGGCGTTTATTGGTATCTCGAACTCGTGCAATAACTGTTTGCAGGTGGTGTTGCTTCGAGGAGTTTAATGCGATGTATCGTTAATCACTCTCGGGAATCATATCACTCTGGGGTTTGTGATCATGGATTTTATGTATTACAGATGTGTGTGTGTGAATATATGCCATATGTCTCTTTCTGTTTTTATTTCATTTGACGGGAGAGAAAGAAGAATCACTGTAAAACAATTTATTCATTTATTTAATTCAAGGGAAATAGCATGGCTGACACACTGACACTTAAGGAGCAAAACCGTATATTTATCTCACAGATGAAATTGATATATACATATATGTATATTCATATATATATATATATATATATATATATATATATATATATATGTATATATATATGTATATATATATGTGTGTATGTATGTGTATGTGTGTGTGTGTGTGTCTGTGTGTGTATGTGTGTGTGTGTGTGTGTGCGTGTGTGTGCGTATGTGTGAGTGTGTGTGTATATAATATATATATATATATATATATATATATATATAAGTTATAATATAATATATATATATATATAGATTATATAATAATATATATAATGTATATATACATATATATGTGTGTGTGTGTGTATAAATGTATATTCTATTCTATTCTATCTATCTATCTATCTATAATGATATAGTTTTTTTGTTTTTTATGATAGTTATATTTTTGAGATTCGATCTATCTCCTATATATATATATATTATAATATACCAGATATATATATATATATATATATAAACAATATATATATATATATATATATATATACTATATATATATATATATGCATATTAACATATATAATATATATATATATAATATATATATATATATAATATATATATATATATATATATACAATATACATAATATGCACACATTTTATTTTCTAATCTATATTTATATCCTATATATGTATTTATATACAGTATAAATATATATTCACAAATATATCTATCTTAATATATTTATATCTAGCTATCTGGATATATATGTACGATATATATATATATATATATAATATATTATATATATATATATATATATATATATACATATATACATATATGCACATTATCTATCTATATTTTGTTTTTATATCTATATATGTATATATATACAATATAAATATATATTCACAAATATATATCTATCTATCCTTAAAATATATCTAGAGTCTTCTAGCTATCTGGATATATTTATATATATATATATTAATATATATATATATAAAAAAATTATATATATATATATATATATATAAGCGGGTATATATATATATATATATATAATTCCTTACCGCCAAACGTTAACTCAAAGAGAAAACTCACATCATACAACTCAAGTGGATTAAAAAGCGATACAATTCTTTCGAAACCAATCTGGACTTCACCTCCATTTCTTCCGCTTATCTTGCCTCCAGAGAATTGCTTTTTTTTTCGCCCCCTCCCTCTCCAAAGTCCAATCCGCAAACCAAGAAAATTTGTTGGGGTGGGGGCCCCTTTTTTTTTTTTTTTATTTAATTAATTTTTAATTTCGCAGACCGATCATACAACTTAACGTTCGATCATCGCCTTTGATTCGAGCGTTCGAGCTCACTCTTCGAAGCTTCGTATTTACTTGTCCAAACCGCAGAGCATGTATTATTCTTTCAGGACGTCAACCAACATTGTAGTGTCCTTTTTTTAGCGCAGATTATCTATGGATTAATGTATGTTCTTTAGTATTGTATATATATCTTATGTTGTATTTTGACATCGCTTTAAATTTCAGCGTTCATACACAACACCGCTGAGACGGTAAACGCAGAGAACGAAACGATAATGCCAGATGCGAAATTGTGACTAAAATTCGCAAAATTTCGATTCAGGGGAACAAATGGCATTCATCTAGGATGATTTTAGGACCAAAACTACCCGACTGTTAAAAATATGCATAATTCATACTCACAGCATTGTTTTGTGGCATTTCTCTGCCATCTACTCCTTGTTCGCAATGCTTCATCGTATAAGCTTGGCACTCTAGGACTTTTAATCCTAAAATACTCCCAAATGGCTTCAAATTCTTCCTCGGAATCGAAATGTTGAGACATTTCCTCCCCGACTGATCGCGGGCGTTATCATCCCCCCGGCGTTTGCGACTCGTCCCGGTCGCTTCTTGTCTCTCTTCCTCCTCCTCCGCCTCGCCATATTCCGTTGGATTTACTCGGCACTTTGCTGCCTTTCATAAATCATCTCAAATAGCTTCAAATTGGTCTCTTTTGAATCTATATTTTGTGAAATTCACCGTAATCTCGACTCCGGCGTTGACGTTTCAGCCGGGGCGTTTACTGTCGCTCCCCGCTGTTGTTTAGTGAGGTCCATAAATTTGAATGCATTTAGCTCGCGAGGCAGAAAAAAGAAGAAAGTAAAAAAAAAGAAAAGAAAAGGGAAATTCCAAATATTTCATTCATGTCAAAAAATGTATAAAACAGATATAGATATCATTGAATGGAGTAAATCAGTTTTGTATTCTAGTCCTCATCAAACACTAATTAGATGAATTCAACCATAGGCCAAGAATCTAAAGTCAACGATCGCCGTTCCACAGAAAGGTGAAATAATATTAATATTATTGATATCGTTTTTTCCTATCTAGTTTCGTATAGCGGAATATCTTTTTTATATCAAAGGAAACTGAATTTACGCTCTGCAAATAGTTAATTTTAACCGCTGTCATAAGCTATACATATTAAATGAGATTTCTTCACTGGGCCAAAGGAAATCGTTAAGGTTTGTTGAATGAGAAAATAAGAACAGGGCATTGCATTAACATTTCTATAAAATCTAGGTTCTAGTATGTGTGGATAACAGAAAAGGAGTTTTCTTATTAACTTCACACTTTAAGGAAGACTGAAAGATATATTGACTTACGACCTTTTGCATGTGGTTGGAGATGTATGTATGTACACACACACACACACACACACACATACACACACACACACACACACATACATACATACACACACATTGAGTTTAAGCGTACACTTAATCTGATCTCTTCAGTAAACCATGTATTACAAACCTCAAAATACATAGTCCTGTCTAATCATAACATTCCACACATTCTTAGCATCTGGAATTGCACATGAGAAAGTGATCCCCATGAAAGGTAATATTTCCTCTTACATATGACTCACACTTGCACTGCAACAGCTGATATGTCCAACGACCATTACGAAAGTGAAATGATCTTCTGCAACTAATAAACATATGTTTTTTCCCATTCTCTAACAAATCCGAGCAACTTGCAGATGTAGCTTCAAGTAGCAGCTGCAATGGTCGTTTCCTCTTGTTCCTTCGCTTGCCTCTTTCTGAAGTTGGGACGTTACGCTCTGATTGATTTGCTGGGGATGGTTCCCAGTCTACGCCCTCCCTCCCCCCTTCCAATTACCATTACTCATATGCTTGTTATTGATTTTTAATTATTATCAATTAATTTTAATGGTATTATTTAACGATGCGAGCTCTTTAGATATCATTTAGGTATGTTGGAACTACACTATTTCTCACAAGTTCCGATTTGACATGAATTTATTATTCGCCAGAAGCCATCGCCTTCCGTTTGTTGGGAATGCCATTAAGTGCCATGTCACGTGATTTAATGGCGTCCCTGCACAATCCGCTGCACAACTGAATCCATCTTTGACAAATTAAATCCACCTTCTCTCTTCCACTTATAGACTGAGCGACGTTCGAGAGTCATTCAGCTTAGATATGAATGGAAGGGAATCAGGTCAGGTCAGGTCAGATGGCCCAGAAGGAGACCTGGCAACTTGGCTTGTCCTTGTGACCCAATTTAACCCAGTTTCCACTATGTAGCGAAAGACTAGGTCATAGATGAGGAATGCCCATTGCAATACAATTAGCTAATCTTTTACATCAAATCCCACCCTCTGTTAGCCACGTCTTTCATTCACTTCTACCAGAATTCCACCACATGGTAACGTAAATGCTTGTTTTGACGTTTGATGCCAGCGCTATCATTAATCTTGTGATCTTAAACGATTTAGTGTCCTCAGAGAACTTCGGTGACTTCCTATAACTTCCCAACTCGAATTCGCTCCATTTGCATAAGTATAGTCTTTCCAAGTCCTGTGTAACCTTGTTCCAAAATATACTCATCAAAATGTATTGCAGTGAATGTTCTTAGTTTCCATATCTATCAATGAATGTAATTAAGAGAAAACGTATCTAGTGAATGAGTCATGGAACATAAAACAGATA
>NW_028234406.1:19329764-19334764 GCF_977035675.1 Penaeus japonicus | reverse complement strand
ATGATAATGATAATGATGGCGATAATGATCATTATAATGATTATAACAATGATATAATGATGGTGAGGATAATGCTAATTATAATAACAATACAAGCAATAATAATAATGATAATAATGATAACAATAGCAACAACACAAGTTCAATAACAAACAATAAAAAAGATAATCACGATGATAATATTAATAATGGTAATGATAATAACAATAAGCAAAAACAACAACAACAACAATAATGACAATAGCAATGAGGATCATACTATCACCACTTCTAATATAATACACCTCCTGCTACTTCTAACGACCACAACAGTAATGCTAATGATAATAGTAATAATTATGACACTAATAAAGGTAATGGTAGTAATAATAATCATTATAATAATGATATCAATGAATGATATGAAAATGAATGAAAATTATATTAATAATTATGACCATACTTAAGATATTGATAATAACAATGATAATAGCAATTGTGATGATAATGATGATGATAATAATGATAGTAATATCAACAACAATAATGATAATGATAGCATTGATTGTAATGATAAGGATGATAATGATAAAAAGGATGATAATAGTAATGATGATTAGTTTTTATGATGATAATAATAAATGTTAATACTAATTATTACTTTTACTACTATTACCACCACTAATGATAGTGATAATATAAATGATAATGATATTTGCGATAATGATAACAATAATAATGATAATAACGATAATGACAATAATGACGATATTGAATCAGTGATGATAATAACAACAATGATGATGATGGTAATTAATATAACAAGAGTAATACTAATAATAACAACAACAACGATACTAATGATGGTGATATTAATGATTATGATAATAATAACAATGACTATAATACTGAAAAGAATAGTAATAATTATAAAGAGAATTATAATATCAATATTAATAGTTATCAATAATGATAATGACTATATTGATAATAAAAAAAAATAGTAATGATAATAATAAAAATCATGACCCTGTAGAAAACAATGATACAAACAGCAGTAATGAAGATAAAAACAACAATGCCAATATGAAAAGGGTGAGGATAATTATTAACAAGACCAACATCAACAACAAGGAACAAGGACAAAAACAAGGAAAAATATAGAAAAAGGAACAACGTATAGTAATACATAACATATTCACATATCCATTAATCAATATTACTATATCCACATATCCATATACATATTGCGTCAGTTCATGTATTCAAAGGTGTTATGGACTACTTTAGAGACATACGATCATATCACTCACGAATATTTACGAATTTTGCCTTAACTCATGAACAAAATTGGTGTGTTCAATTATTTCTATATCGATCTCAAATTTGCAAATACATTTATACCAGGTTTAGCAATTGCAAGTTGAGAGAAAACCCGAGTTTATAAAATAAATATTAAATTTCGACTTTTCAGCTTTCTGCAATGAGCGAAAGGAAATCGTTTAAATTTGTACAAATGAGTATGATAAGCGTGTCAAATTACATATCTAATTTACTTTTGAGCTACTGGCAATATGGCCCAGAGACTTAATATATACGCCACTGATACAGTACTTGACAACAGCATAAAAGTGCCCTCAATGAAAACCAACGAAATTATTTCAGGAGCGAATAGTTTATCCTTCTTACATAACCTTTAGATCGAATCTGATTACCGTGTTCAGCAGTGACTATACTATTTTTATATTTCCATTATCCTTGTCTACCCTAACGATTCTGGTTAACTTTACATTCCTTGCCATCTCCCAAAGATTCTTCTATTGACTTTAATTAACCAAGCTATTAAGTTATGTTCGTGTTCTTAACTAATTTGATGGCTGCCCCCTCGTACTTCTTTCTGGTCGCACAGGATGTTTAGATGTTTCTGAATAGATCTCTAAGTATTCAGACGCAAGGGTAACATCGCGGTATCAATATTCGCGGAAAATTTCAGAGCATACGGTATAGATTGAATTGATGTTGTGGAAAGTATTGCTATTGCTGCGAGTTGCACAGATGAAAATTTGATAAAGGTTCGTTGGTGCATCGATCATATCAAAACGTTCGGCAAAGCGTTCACGCTATGTTCTACATATATATTGTATTCTGCAATAGGAACAGCACGGGGCAGAATATGCACATACTGCAGCAAGACGGAATAAGGACATACAGAGTTGAGAAGGACTCACAAACTGCATTGCAGCAGAAAATACAGGGACGCACATGCTGCATAAGGAGACACACATTGTGACATGATGCATCTAGTGAGGCAAAAAGACGCATCGTAGAGGAGACAGTACACCCTATAGCAGGACGCAAATGCTACAAATTGGTGCACATTGCGACGAGACATGCGAATTCCAGCAGGCCGTGCACGCTGCAGCAGGGGCGGTAGATAAGGACGTCCCGAAAGTATTGGGGACACGCTGGCACCAGTATCCTCAGCGGAACACGGCCAGCTGCCAGACTTTAACCGCCCCTCGTTTTACGTCCCCTGCCTCCCCTGCGTGAAACCGATCTCCACTGTATGTGACCACCACTCACTGCCTGGACCTAGTCTAAGCCGGTTTATTCAACAGCTACCACTGTATATATAACCGCCCAATAACATAACATACTCAATAGTTATTGTGTGCAAGAATATCGCAAAGAGTTAGACGTTATGGTACCCGTGGGGAGCGAATACCAGCACAGATTCCATTTGAACTGTACCTCACGAAGGTACCATAAACAGAGCGAAAGCACCTCAGGAGGTTCCCAGAGACAAAATACTGGTTCCACGACCACAGGAAACTGTAGTCGGGGCAAAATGGTGGTCTGCTGCCGAGGGGGCCGTTATAGATATCTATGGAACGTTAAAAGCACCAAGACGTTCGATCCTGCACCAGAAATATTTCAAAGCGAGC
This sequence comes from Penaeus japonicus, assembly GCF_977035675.1. Classification (NCBI taxonomy): domain Eukaryota; kingdom Metazoa; phylum Arthropoda; class Malacostraca; order Decapoda; family Penaeidae; genus Penaeus; species Penaeus japonicus. The sequence goes on along the minus strand of NW_028234406.1, from coordinate 19,331,840 downwards.
GAAAATAAGACTCGAGCGGACCGATGCGGCTACTGCATGGACTGGACGTGAGGGGGGGAGGGGGAGGGTAGGGGCAAGGAGTGGGGACGAACGGCCGTATGAAGTACCAGAGTCGCTATTATTCATGGCGAGGCCGACGCGGGTACCTGAGAGGGAAAGGAGCTAGCATCACGTGTAATATCATTTGCCCGAGGATGATGATGACATTCTTCGGCACGACCGATGGAGCCTTCACTGCTCTGAACGCGTTAATGATAAGCATATGTCCAATAGCACAACCGTCTCATCAGTGTCCAGTTCTACTCATCAATTTCTAGTTGAATTTTCGACTTGTCTTTTGATATTAAGTCATCAGGCCCCCTGCCTCAAACTTTCGAATCTGCTTCATCAGCTTCGATTTCTGATACACTGGCCTTCAAGTATATAAGTCATCGGTATCTCAAATGAACTCGTCACTCGCCGAGCACGACCCACCAATCCTCGGAATCTAGCTCATTAACTTCCAAGGATGACTCATCGAACTCGGAATCTGACGGTCAGACTCGCAACTTCGGAGTTCGAGTTGGTCTGAAGGGTTGTCTCTCATCGGTCCTCGTCTTTGCCTTACGAAAGCCACCAACTATCCATCAAATTATACATCTTCTATTTGTCAATCTCGTGTGATTTTTTTTTTCTTTATCTTGTCTAGTATCTTGACGAAATGTTAAGGTGTTGTTGCTATATCTCTTACCCTGTTCGTCCCCCCCTCTCTCTCTAATTCTATTTCGATCTATCTATCTATCTCTATGTGTCTATCTCTATCTTCTTCTCCCAATTCCTCTCCGTCCTTCCTCCCTTCCCTCCCTACCTCCCTCCCTCCCTCCCACTCTCTCTCTCTGCCTCCTTTCTTCTCTCCCTTCTTTCATACCTACACTCTTCCTTTCTATCCAACTCCCCATTCAATGCCCCTCTCTCCTTCTTTTTTCTATTTGCTTGCCTCTTCTCCCTCTTTCGGTCTGCCTCACTCCAGCTTTGCCTAGTTTTTTTTTTTATTCCCACTTCTTTCCTTTTCTCAACCTTTCTTCCCTCTCCCTCCATCTCCCTCTTTCTAGTCCATTCTTTATATCTTTATCTTTCCTTGCCTGTTTATCTGCTTCCCACTCTCTTTCAACCTCTCTCATTCTTCCCCCCAAATCTTCCTATTCTCTCTCTCTCCCCTCCCATTCTGCGTTCTTGTTCTTTTACTTCCCTCTATCCCTCCTCCCTCCATACATTCTACGCTTTTCTCTCCCCTCTCTTTCTTCGTTTCCATCTTCCTACGTCCCTCCCTCCCGCTCTCCCTCCCTCCCTCCCCCTAACACTAACCCCTTCTCCCTATCTTTCTCCTTTTCCATCTCCCTATTTCTATCTCACTCCTCTCACCTCACATCTCCTCCCTCTCTCTCTCCTCTCATTCTCTATGACCGTCTTCCTCCTCCCCTCTCTCATCTCTCCTTCTCCGTTTCTATCCTCCTCTTTCTCCTCTCATCCTATCTCTCTCTCTATCATATCATACTCCTTCTTTTTCCCTCCCTTCTCCCCTTCTCATCCTACTCCTCTCCCTCTCCTCCCTTTCTCCGTTCCCATCTCCCTTTTTCTCTCCCTCTCTCTTTCTCCGTGTCCATCCACCTCTGTCTCCCTCCCTCACTCCCCCCTCCTACATCCTACCCTTCTCCCTCTCCTTTCTTTCTCTGTTCCCATCTCCCTCCTTCTCTCCCTCTCTCTCCGTGTCCATTCATTCCTGTCTCCCTCTCTCGGTCTCTTATCCCCCTTACAACCTATCCCTCTCCCTCTCTTCTATCATTCTCTGTTCCCATCTCCCTCTTTCTCTCCCTCTCTCTTTCTCCGTGCCCATCCACCTCTATCTCTCCCCCTCGCTCTCTTTCCCCCCTTACATCCTCTCCCTCTCCCTCTCTTCTCTCATTCTCTGTTCCCATCTCCCTCTCTCTGCCCTCCCATCGACCATCAGTGTCAGACTTGGCCAGTAAGTCACCAGGAGTCTCTCTCTTAATTAGTCTTTTGTTCCGGCTCCCTTCGCGGCCGGTCTCCTAACTTCGG
>NW_028234406.1:19284764-19289764 GCF_977035675.1 Penaeus japonicus | reverse complement strand
TCTCCCTCGCATCTTTTGTGCTGACTTTTACCTTGTTCCAGAAAGGGAAAGAGCCTTTGTTACAGGAGATCTCCAAGAAAGAAAGAGAGAACGAAAAAAAATGTTCGTTCTTGTGTGAAAAATAGGAAGAAATGTATTCAAACTCGATGTCTGTTAAGGTGCTTGTCACAATCAAAGGATATGATCGACTCTGAACTTTTCCGTTGACTGCGCTCTTTTTGTAATTTTCATGTGAAGTTGTAAATAAATAAATAAATAAATAAATAAATATATATATATATATATATATATATATATATATATATATATATATATATATATATATATATATATACATACTGTATATATATATACATATATATATATATATATATATATATATATATATATATATATATGTATATATAAATGAATACATACACACACACACACACACACACACACACACACACACACACACACACACACACACACACACATATATATATATATATATATATATATATATATATATATATATATATATATATATATATAAGAAAATAGATGGAAAGAAGACTAACCATTTTACATAACAGGCAGAAGAAGGAAAATGTGACAGAGAAATACGAGAAGGAGGGGGGGGGGGTAGATGACGTTTGTATAATTCATAATAATCAGTAAACTGAGGTTACAGCATGTGATGGATCAAGTATCAGTCATGTAGAAAAAGAAAAATAATGAAATACAAGTTTGAGTTTTAAAAGGACGATACAAACAATATTAAACCGGCCGGACTAGGTAAATGCCTTGCTCGTGTTGCATCCATAGAGACTGGGTGGAATTCTGCAACAACACTCGCAAGTTCCCGTTTAATGAGGAAGACACAACACCTGGTAACACAGCTGTAGAGAATCTTGAGTCATCTTTATCCTTCCCCCTTCTTCCCATTCACCTTCTGAAAGTTTTGTCTTTCATTCTCTTTTTGTATCTCTTTCCCTTTCCTTGTTTTCAACGTTTTTCTCTCTCTTTACTCCTCTTTTCAACCGCCAGATCTTGTTCCAGGAGCAGACTCATGATCTTAATATAGCGGAGTTTTCCCGAGGGCGGCCGACGTGCTGGTGGCGCCAGGGCGGACAGCGGGCCGAAACATCTTTTTCTTTTTTCCGGAATTGTTCTCTTGCGCGAATTCTATAGGCCCAGATGAAGTTTTAAGAGGGTCATGTGTGAGTTACCGTTTGTGGGAATGGATTGAGTCTCTCTCTTTTTTTTTTTTTTTTTTTTTTTTGTACGAAAGGGATGAAAGTTGTCCGATGGTAATGATTACATATACTTATGTACGTCCAGATCTCCACATTTGTGATCTATCCGAACCATGAAAAATAAATCACTCACTTATGTAAAATGCACAAAAAAGGAGGGAAAAAAACATTAGTAAACACATAAACAATGCCAAGAAGACGCAGAGATAAAAGACATAAATACCCCCACTAATAAAAAAAGAAAGAGCGAGAGAGAGAGAAAAAAAAAACAGTTTTGGATCGTCGACGAGAATATGGCGCCAGTCTCTAGTCGTTCGCGCTGCATGTAGCTCGGTCGCGCCGGGTTGGTGTTGGTGGCGGCGGGTTCGCGGACATCCCGAGATTCTATGAGCGTTACAGATGGAGGAGTGAAACCTCTTATGGGATCTCCAAGGGATTTCTCTCACGCTTCGACACTTTGCCGCTCGACGGAGGGTCTCTACACGCAACACTTTGGAAGAGCTGGGATAATGTTTCACCTTCTTTGCTGGAAGGTATGGGAATTTTTTTCTCTCAATGAAACTACATAGGTTCTATCACCAGTAAGAATCGCAACAACGAATCGAGTAATTCAGATAAATATAAACTCAAATTATACTCCATGATTTATAATTCCGCCGAGGAAATTCAGAAGATATTCAATGCAAGTACTCCACGGCCTCTCAAAAGGTTATCGGTATCCCTCCTCCTCCGATAACCATTGCTTGAGTGTGTCCAGGTGGTCGCTTTCCCCTCAATACAGCTGGTTCTACCTTCCCACGAAAACGGCCAATGCTATCTCAGGATTCCAAACTGAACCCTACGGATATCAGTGGTTCGGTCTACCTTCTGCGTGGGAGGAGGAGGAGGAGGGAAGGGGGAAAGGGAGGGATAAGGAGGGGTTCAAGATAGGTAGGGGAGGGGGGCCGTCACTCCAGGTTCCCTCCCCTTTAACGGGGTCTCAACCAGGCTCCGGCCCGACCCTGCCTCTCTCTCCCCTCTGCTCTTGATGCTGCTGCCGATGCGGTCCAGGGGAACTTACCTCGCTCGCCGGTGTAATGAAGTGTGTCTGTTATCGCTGCGTGTGAGGGAGTTAGAGAGTTATGTTAGAGAGAGGGGGAGAGGCAGAGGGTGGAAGAGATAGATAGATAGAGAGGCAAGCAAATACATACATACTGTATACACAATACGTAAAAAAAACATTTGAAGCACACACACACACACACACACACACACACACACACATAAATATATATATATATATATATATATATATATATATATATATATATATATATATATATAAAGAAAATTCATACCGTACTTTCCATGTTCCAACTCATCAAGGCTGTGGCGCGGAGGCCCCCACGCCTTCCCGAGGCTGAATAGATAAAATAAGGTGAGGCAGATTGGACCGCACTATGCTTATACACAAGGGAATTTTACGAAGCAGCATCCACACACACGTATCCGACACTCAAAACTTATCTCACGGAAGAGCAGCGCCGGGATGCTGGTGCTTCTGCCCCTCCGCCCCTGTTTGCCACGCGACTAATGGCTTCACCATGATATGGTTGCTGCACAGTTTGCAAGGAGCGCTGACCATGCGGGTTGTTACGAGCCCATCAAGGCAGACGCAACTGGCTAGCACTTGTTTTGCTCGCGTCTCCAGCCTTCGTGCGGGTGAAAAATAATAGAGACGTTGAGGTCTTTTATTCTTTTTATTTCAATGTTCTTCCTTTTAGCTTTTGTATGTCGTCGTCGGAATTTTGACGTTGCATATTAAACGTCATATCTTTTTTACCATTGTATTCTCTTTGTACATTAGAATTTTAAGATATCGAAAAAAGAAATAAAACGTGCATACGATTTCTCACACCGTTTTCTTTTTCTCTTTTCAGAAAACCCGGAATGGCTCTTAGGAACGTTGCCGAAGTTGCTGTGTGCGGTTGCGACTAGAAGCACTGTGCTTTATCTTCAGGCAGCGGGGAAAAAACACGCACACACACGCACGCAGCCTTAAAGAGTCTTCTATGTGATGGTGTCACATGGGAATAGAAAGACGCGGTGACACAAAAATATTTAAGGCGTCAGAGTGGAAGAAAGTTTTTTGACAGGAGGCAGATAGACAGAGCGCGTTTTAGATGAAAAAAAGTAGACAGGAGAAATTGTGAGAGACAAGGGTAAGATAACAGAGCGTAGAATACTTCAGCTGTGACAGAACGTGACAGACGGATGTGACAAAAGCTGGAAAAGAGAAGACGGGAAGCTAGCAAATATGGAGTGCAGACAGACAGAAGGAAAGGCAGCAGATAGGTAAAAAGAACAAAAAATATAAAACAAAACAAACCAATCCGAAATGACAGACCAAAAAGTAACAGACAACAGAAAGGCAGTAGTCACGAAAAACAAGCAGAAGAAAGGCAAGAGAAAAAAAATAAAACAAAGGCGAAAATATGGGGAAGGGAGGAAGGAAAATAAAACACAGAGAAATGGAGATGAAAAGGAAGAAAACAGAAAGACGGATGATGGCAGACAAAATGGCCGGAGGCATAAACCAACCCGCAGAAAGGAAAGAAAATTTTTGCCTTTCCTGCTGTTACGACGGCGTTGTATGCAAATGCCAGTTTTAAATAGTGTAGGCGTGGATAAACTATTTATTTAGTGACCATTTGGCGACACCGTGTTTGGCGAGGAAGTGTAACAAGAAGGCGGTGCGGAGCTGAAATGGCTAAAATATTTTTCTTTCCATGTTCAAAGTTGAGTTTCCAACGTTGAATTACGCCTCACAGTAAAATGGTCTTATAGAACTTTCAACAAAGCGGTGAAATATATCGGTTCGAGCGACCAGTAAGTTCAGATTGTCTGGGATCCAGGATATCAACTGTTATAACATTCATTCAGTAAAAACAAAAAGTCTTCGCAGTCAGCTTCATAAAGTGCTGAGATAAAGACCTTCTTCCCTGGTCGAAGGACCTCACAAAAATACTGAATCCTAGATGATTAGGTCATATGTTTATATATATATATATATATATATATATATATATATATATATATATATGTATGTATATATATTTATATGTGTGTGTGTGTGTGTGTGTGTGTGTGTGTGTGTGTGTGTGTTTGTATGTGTATATATATATATACATACATTATATATATATATATATATATATATATATATATATATATATATATATATATATATATATATATGAGTGTGCTTATGTGCTAATATACTTGTATGTGAAAATGTAAAAAACGTATATATACTGCATATACATATTGCGGTGTACAGTACGTATTTTGTATATATTTGTAAATGCTCGCACAGTAAGTGCTAATGGGAATGTTTGTGTGATTGCGACTGTGTGTTAGAGTGTATGTGTTCGCTCGTGTACGAGTACGTCTTTGGATTAGTCTCAGTTTTTAAAATCTTTTGTCCACGGAGACGATCATTACTGAAAGAAAAGGAAAAGAAAACGCTGCGAAAGCAAAGATTTGTGGAGGAGGGATCCTTTGTGGTAACCAAAGATAATGTTGAAATACAGCCTCCACCTCTAATGCAGTTTGTGGCAACGAAGATACGAGTTGAAATACAACTTACTAATGCAGTTTGTGTTGCTCGGGTTAATGCCAAAATACAACCGCCTCCGCTAATGCAGTTTGTGTTTCAGTGGTAACAGAAATAATGAAAAGAAAGCATATATTAGCTTAGTAATGTGAGTGACAATAACA
>NW_028234406.1:19264764-19277264 GCF_977035675.1 Penaeus japonicus | reverse complement strand
CTTGTATAAGATGCGATTTCGAGAGACTGACCAAGGCGTGATACTCAAATTGTCCGATAATAGTTTAACACTTGTGAAATCCAAACGAGCGTGTTGTCCATTAGCGTTCGCTGGAGCGCAGTCCCACAACGTTACGGCCGAAGCCACAGCATATTAAGCAGTTGTTTGGTCAGCAACTTTCTGTGGTCAGTTTGGTTGTTTTCCCTCGATGGTTTTCCCGCGCCACATAGATCGATCGCGATAAGCTATTGATCTCCATCTCCGTGCCTTAGCCATCCTCTTTAGGTACACAAAAGAGCAATAAAGCAGCCATCGCCGAGAGAGCCTTGGTTGCTGTGTGGCGCAGAAGCGAAGTCTCTTCCGCATAACCTTTCTTGGCGGATGTCACGTGACCCCCTGAACAGGTCATTTCCGCCTGGCCTCCTCTGACTGATGTTGCATTATCCTAACTTTGGCGAGCTCTGGAAGGACTGTGTCGGAACTATTATGGCTCGGGAGGTGAGGCGACAAGGGGCGGCGTGATGGAGGTGTGGCAGGCGTGAGATTGTGTTCGAGGCCGAACAAAGGAGGAAGGAGGGAAGGCGGCTCTGGAGGATTGCAATCGACTCAAGTTCGTCGTGTCTGTATCCCGGCGAAGTTTCCTGGAGATAGCGGGCGTGGGGGCAAGAGGGGAGCTGAGGGGTAGCGGTAAAAGGGAGGGGGACCCAGGAAGGGGCAGGGAAGGGGAAAAGGGGAGGGATAGCCAAAGCATCACGTCACCCGAAAATGAATGGACAATAGCACCAATTAGGCACAGCTGCAGCCATCTCATTGCCCATTGCAATCTCAATAACAGTTTGGTCATTGTCATGATAATACTAATAGCATGGCTGCCATAACATTAATGAGTGTGACTGGGTATAATGGAATATTAGAGTAAGAAAAAAATCAAACACTCTCAGGCCAAAATAGCGTTCATCAGTCCTGCTGTGGTAACCGTGTCCCACTGAACGACTCTCAGACCAGTTCAGTCTGGTTTCGAACACTACTAACGCAAATCGGTGGTGCCAGATATTAATAGTGCTAGCTGATGCTAAATACTAGCAATGTCTATTGATACCACACGGGACTTCCCAGGTACTGATGCAAAAATAGCAGTTACTACTTCCATACATTAATATTGCAGAGTGAAATATTAATAGCTAAACTTATTGTGTGCCATCTAAGCGTTGAATTTACCTCATATTAGTAATATTGTTAAATACAAGTAACACCTCAAACGTACAAGGGTACTGCTCATTATTACAGTAAGCAATCAGCGCCCTGTGCACGTGACGTTGAAGTTATACTAATTGGCATCCACACCACGCACAACTTCAGTCTATCAACAGTCCCAACTTCCTTAACTTGTAGCCGTTTACGAAATTTCAACAGCATTTGCCACCACAGGCAGTAAGAAAAGTCACAATCATTTCAAATCACTCTTGTGGTAAGATCAGACACACCCTCGTAACACTAATTCTGTATAGCTCCATTCAACAAAAGTTATTACTCTCGACGTTATAGCACATTATACCGACTTCAATATCAATTCATGTCCCGAGAAATTAGACTGTTGTAACTCTGATTGGGAAGATGAGGCGTGTAAAATATAGGTGATCTCAAGGGATGTTAAACGTGTTCACCCAATCTGAATTCATTATGTCTGAGTCAACATCTGCAACGGAACCAACAGGAGGAATCTCTGTTCCTGGAAATTGGTCTCGGGTTCTCCTCGCTCGCTCCTTTAGGGAAGCGCTGTAGATTGCACTGTCTCGGATGTGCAGGAAAAAAATTGAAATAGATATATATATTGGATGTGCACGTTTAGATGGATAGATACTAGCATGAGTGCACACACACACACACACACACACACACACACACACACACACACACACACACACACACACACACACACACACACACACACACACACACACACACACACTCACAAACACACGACACACATATATACACGAAAAACAACAACAACAACAAAACAACGCACTGCACACATACCCCTCTAAACACGTATAAACACACGCACTCGAGCACACTTATACCTATCGATGCACTCACATGAACAGACTCCATTCTTGTACACATAATATAATAGTTGGACGCCCATGTTTATCTCACTTTTTATAATTGAATATACTAGTTTCCCTGGCACCGAAATTGCACACTCAGTGCCAGAGAAACGCTGTAACCCTTTGACTATTTCAATAACAATGTACCTTTAATTTAGATGGAAATTAATATTTCTTTACTAGCCATTACGAAACAAAAGCCAAATAAACATTTGTTTTTTTTTTCATTCAAGTTACCCAATACTTCTATACAAAGAATGTAAAGAACTCAGGACATTTCTAATCATAGAAACGGTTCGTCTCAGATCACATGTTGTCCGAGAAATAGTGTTTACGTAAGCAACAGATAATGAATTGGCAGGGCAGCATTAGGGCGTGTTAGTGTTGTGTCTCCCTTGATTACCCAAGAGAGGCACGCTGCGTTCCTATTATTGATCCCCACGCATGTACGGAACCGTTACGCTACACGAGCTCAGTTGGCATTATTGCTCCGAGCGGCATCTGTCGGTCTGTCGGATCGTATTGGCTCTTCGCAGTCGAGCTGTATAGCCGCGTTCGGAATGCTTTTGGTGATGGATATTTTCGTAAGGTTTTATGATGCGTAGATGATGCTGGGCGAGTGGCAGTAGGTCACCCAGCATGGGAGTCCCGCGCTTGAACGTTTCGTCTACTGCGCACATCCCCTTCCCTTTGGGGGCGTGTGTATGGTCTCATTCCACACACAGTCGTTCAGGAACGTTCAGATAATATGTACCACATTCGGCAAGAGAAAGGAAATGATTTATTTATGTTGGGATATTGATTCGAACAACGTCTTTCTCCCTTTCTTTGTAAATGCTGGTCTTTCTTTCACTGCGTTCTCATGAATAAGGAGAGAACTCGTGCGTCTCGTCCCCGAATTTCTTGGCCGAAGAAAGTTCTTGATCCACAAGAAAAAATGCTAATTTTGTGGAGTCAGGCTACCAACACATTACACTTTCCAGCTTCTCTCCTACCTCCTGCAACTTTCACTCTCGTAACACTTACTTTGCACACTGACAACACACCCTTAAAGGAGAACTCAGGGGAGAGTCGCCCTTATTCTTCCGTGCATACGATTGACATGGAATTTTACTCGCACACTTGATGCAGATGTCTGGTATCCTCACACCACAGATAAAATTACAGTCACCTTATTTCATATCTGGCCACAAGCCGACAGTTCATTTGCGATATTCATACCGCTATCCATTTGTTCACAGCCTCTGATCAAACCTGTTCTTCTTCATGACATTGATCAAACTTGTGAACATATAGAATAAATCGTTTTAAAGTAATAGCGTTTTACAAAGCATTGTAGAGTACATAAGCCAATCAGCTTCTTAGATTTGGAAAAGGGGCGTGGCGTCTGGGCTGATATGAAATAAATTGACCATAATAAAACTGATGATAAAGGTGGAAGCAAGCGCAAATATAACAAATCTCTTGTCTGCTAATTCGTGGATTTAGGATTTTCTTCATACTGAATTATATATTCATTCAAATTCACATGCAAGCAGAGCTTTCTCTTATGACTCCTTACAACATAAATGAATATGAATGACGAGAGATTCAGAGATGAGACAGCCAAGCTTGTTCAAGAAAGCAAAAGTCTTTGTCTGTGAAAAGTTCGTCAGAGGGTCGAGAATATTTTCTGAGTAGAATATTCACGAAGGATGTTCAGAACTTAATTATAACTCATCACCACATTTTATGTATATATATAATATATATATATATATATATATATATAATATATATATATATATATATATATATTATATATATTATATATATATATATATATATATATATATATATATATATATTATATATATATATATATATATATACATATATATATATATATATATACATATATATATATATATATATATATATATATATATATATATATATATATATATATATATAATAATAATACATACATACATACATACATACATACATACAGACATACAGACATACAGACATACATACATACATACATAGACACACACACAGAGAGAGAGAGAGAGAGAGAGAGAGAGAGAGAGAGAGAGAGAGAGAGAGAGAGAGAGAGAGAGAGAGAGAGAGAGAGAGAGAGAGAGGAGAGGGGAAGAGAGAGAGAGAGGAGAAAGAAGGGAGAGAGGAGAGAGAGAGAGAGAGAGAGAGAGAGAGAAGGAGAGAGAGGGAGATAGAGAAGGAGAGAAAGAGAGAGAGAGAGAGAGAGAGAGAGAGAGAGAGAGAGAGAGAGAGAGAGAGAGAGAGAAGGAGAGAGAGGGAGAGAGAAAAGGAGAGAGAGAGAAAGAGAAGGAGAGAGAGGGAGAGAGAGAAGGAGAGAGAAATACAAAGCAAAAGATAGACAGATGGATTGGCAGGTTCCCCAGACACACATTACCACGTCATCCCCGCAGGCACGATGCAGGCTGATTAACAGTGTTACTCTGATTTGGCGATTGGGGTTCTTTCGACTGAGGTTTAGTTAGTTCCATTAATGAAGCTTAATTAGCTAATCACACCCACGATTCCCAGGCAGCGCCCATCCTCTTTTTCATGAGGACTGCTTGGATTCCCTCTTCGCCCCCCCCAACCCCCCTCCCCCCTCACCCTCCCTCATCATCGGGGAATCCCCTCCCCTCATTGACCACTCCCCTCGCACGTCAGTCACTGGGTCGCGTTACACTGACCTTCCTTCCCCTAAATCCGTGTCCCCTTTTTGCACTCTCATCACAGAGGGTTTTTACCCCATTATAACCTTATTATGATAAGGGGTTGGGGGGCAGGATGGCGGTTGGGGCGTTATTCGTTTCCCCTCCCCTCAACCCCGCCCTTTTCCCCCTGATCATCGTGGCAACCCCTTTCCCCTCGTCTCGTGTTTGCTCTCGCTTCTCGCTCCTCTTTCACTGTGCTTCGTTTCCCCTCTCCGCCAGTCATTAGGGCTCTCCCCTCACTCCCTTATCGTCTGGATCCTTCCTTACTCCTCTCCCCTTTACCCTCATCGCAGTCTTTCCTTCCCTTCCCATCACCCGCCCTTCCTTTCCCTCCTTCCGTCTCTCTTCTACTGCCTCACACGCCCTCCCTTCCCCTTCTCTCTCATCAAACTTCCCTTCCCCTCCTCCTCCTCCCGCGCTTCCACTCCTCCTCCCTCCCTCCTTCTCCCTAATCCGCCTTCCTTCCTTCCCCCTCACCCGCCTTCTCTTTCCCCCCAAAACAACAAAAACAACAACAACAAAAACAACAACAACATTATTCGCACTTGTCTCAACAGTTCCTTCCCTCATCTAATTTCTTCTGTTATCGAGGTCCCGAATATTTTATTTTTGTGTGTTGATGATTTCCCAGTGTTTGTTTGTATGTTTGTTTATCTATCTATTTATTGGTCTATTTCTTTTCGGGTTATAAACCTTTTTTTTCGTATTGATATATCCTCAATGCTTTATCGTCATCTTGGTTTGGTTTTTATATTTACGGATTCACTTATCTATTTATCTGTTCATTCATCTTTTTATTTATTCATTCTTTTGTGTGAAAATAATGATTTCTTTGTGTTAATATTTTCTCAACGTCCTATTTGAACGATTTATAAACTCCTTTATTTCCATATTTCTTTATTCGTTTATCTATTTATCTGTCTACCTATTTCTTCACTCATTTATCAATCATTTTCCAGTCTATATCTCCATTTCTTCATCATTTATGTACTCGGTGGAAATAACCTTCGACTCGCGCCCTCTGCAGCAGCGCCGCCGCATCGCCACGCCATCATTAGGAACTTAGCGGTCGTAGGCGGCCTTGTTTTGGCTATAAGGGCGATATATATCCGACTCTGAATGAGATGCCTGAAAGTGGCAGTTATGAGGCAGATTATGGGTATGTATGCCCGCTCCTCCGCCGCTCCAGAACGAAAATGGGCCCGGAATCATCATCGTCGATTTCTCATCACTACCGATTCTCTTTTGTTTTTTTGTTTTTTTTTCTCGTCGTCATCACCAAAGGCTTCATCTTTAGTATCATTTTACATCCATGTTGACCAATATGGTCTTTATATGCATAGTAATTATCTTTTGAATCGAAAAATGATAATATACTCACCAAATTCACGTCAAATTAAACAACCTAACGAAGGTAAAGGCCATTCCCTTCCCGTTAATTTCTCTCACCGACTCTCGCTCATCCCGTAAGGAGGAACAGGTCTTATCTAAAGCACGGAAACGTAATAAACAAACAAACAAAAACAAACAAACACCTCACTTCTCTCCTCTATCGGGACCTTAGACTATTATTTCGGTGATTCTGCACGTTATGAGGAACACGTTTGCGGGGAAACCACCGCGCATAAGTCTACATCATTCAAGCTTATTATGAGGTCGTTCTCCCTCTACGTAAAATCACGAAGATAAATGTTAGATCGGTCGCAGTCTATCTTATCTCCTTCCAGGGTGAAACTCGGAAAAGGTGAAATGATTGACTAATGTCACACATCATTTACCATGACTGAGATCAATACGGCAACACGCGGGAGTCTGGTGACATGTGCTAATGATCCGTCTGTATTTGGGATCCGTAATGTTTGTAAATATTTGTTTTGACACGGGTATACCTAAACAAAGTAACGTTAAGCATTTTTTCATAATTAGGAACATTAAGATATTCAAAGAATCTCAGGAACGATTTTCGGATCAGGAGCAGCAAAAGAATCAGGAACGTCTGAGAATCAGAGTCCAAAAAAAAAAAAAGAATTACAGAATAACATTTTGTTGGGTCATATCCCAGGCTATCGCGCCAAACATTATTCATAAATGATTTATCTGTCACCGCCACCATCATCAACACTATCATTATGTATCATTACGACAAACGCTGTCGCTGCCTCTAGCTCATTCGCAGCCTCCATGAGCATCACTTAAAGAGATGTATGTCAGGAGAGTATAAAAAATAGGAGAAAAAGAGTGGTGGAAAGGCTGACGGAGAAAGAGAGAGAGAGAGAGAGAGGGAGAGAGAGAGAGAGAGAGAGAGAGAGAGAGAGAGAGAGAGAGAGAGAGAGAGAGAGAGAGAGAGAGAGAGAGAGAGAGGAAGAAGAATATGGACGGGGAAGAGGAGATAGAAAGGAAGAGGTGGAGGGGGGAGAGAAGGAAGAGAGAGGGATTGAGAATAGAAGAGGAGTTAGAGCGAGAGAAAGGGGCAGAGAAAAGGGGGAATGAGGAAGAGGAAGGATTATGGGGAAAGAGAGGTAGTGGAGCGGGAAATACAGAGGGAGGGAGGCGGAGAGAGAGAGAGAGACAGATAGATAGATAGATAGATAGATAGAGAGAGAGAGAGAGAGAGAGAGAGAGAGAGAGAGAGAGAGAGAGAGAGAGAGGAGAGAGAGAGAGAGAGAGAGAGAGAGAGAGAGAGAAAGAGAGAGAGAGAGAGAGAGAGATAGATAGATAGAGAGAGAGAGAGAGAGAGAGAGAGAGAGAGAGAGACAGAAAGAGAGAGACAGAGAGGTGAATGGCAGGCAGAAAGAGAGAAAGAAAAAGAGATGAATAGATAGATAAAAATAGAAAATAAAAAGTGTAAGGCAGTTCACACCCAAAAAAGTATAGTACATGCCAAAAGTAGGGAACGCCACTATTTGTAAAAGGCGTACAGAAAAAGAAAAGAAAAAAAAGTTTGAAAAGTGGGCCATCAAGTACACACGCTAGTACTCTAGATCTTAAATATAACTCTTGAGTATACGCATGTTCCATGGACACGCCTTCACGCCCAGAAAAAAAATAATTGAAATTAAACTTTTGTGATAAGGAAACTCCGTGCTGCAGATGTAATCAAACAGCAGACAAACGAGTAACATCAGTCCTTGTACCTTGCTCATGCTTCTGCGGGCGTATAAGGCCAAGGGCGTGAGCAGGGTGGGAGGGGGCAGTGGCAGAAGACGAGGGGGAGGGGGGAGGGAGGTAGGGAGGAAGGGGTAGCGGTAAGGGGCGGGAGCGGCTCTGACTGTAACGTAAACCGACAAACGGACCGGAGACACGTAGAAGGGGGGGGGGGAGGACGGGGAGAGGGAAAAGGGGAGAGGGGAATAATTATAGCTCTGACCTGCCAGTTTTCACCTGTACGAGTTGGCAGTTACGACATAAATGCGGGAGAGGTGTCACTCTGCGGGGGTGGCGAGAGAGGGAGGCATTGTGTATGGGCGGTAGGTAGTGGCACTTTGTAGGGATCGCATGACGCTCACATAGGACATGGGGAATTTTGCTCTGCCTTGCGGAATGGGGGAGGCAAGGACGAACACGCGTACCGAGGCTCTCCCGAGATTGCTGTTTACCAAGAGGAAAGAGGCACAAGAGGAAAGGGAGAGTAGAAATGGAGAGATAGAACACTCTTTACAGAAAAATGAAGAGGCAGATGATGCGGGGAGAAAAGAGGGAGATAAGGAGGGGAAGAATACTGTTTACATTAAAGTAAGCAGTCGACGAAGGAAAGGCAGAAGAGTTTACTGTGTTAGAAAAAGGGAAACAAGACGACAGAGATAAGGTAGAAGAATAGATTAACCGCTCGGAAAAAAAGAGAGAAGCAGGAATTTAAAACGAAGGGGAGACTATGTTGGAAAAAAAGAGACAAGACTATTACGCGAAGAAAAACGAGGAATCTATGGAGGAAAATCTGAGAATAACCTGCATCGAAAAAAAAGAATTGAGTATTAAGAAGAAATATACGAAGAGACAGTATATACGAGTGACAGGAATGTAGGTGGGTAGAGAAAGGGGAGCATTGCGTTGGAGAAGGCGGCACCTGAACTTAGGAAGAAGGGGACAGGGAACAGGGGACAGGGAGGGTGCTATGTGAGCGGAAGTAAGCATGCACTGTTTGTTTGGAGTTATAAATAAGGCCTTTTGGGGTGAGCTAATTTTACGTAGATAGGACTTAATTAGAGTGGGGTTGGATATCAAACCTTAATCTATTATTAGCATTAATACTTCGTCGTAAAAATACACTGATGAATAAGAAGAAAGTTTTATTGGAGCTGATTTAAGTGTAAGAGCATTTCTGGCACAGGAAAGTGTAACTAGACCTCAGAATATTTTGTTTAGAATTTATGAGTCGTTGACTAACAGACATATGACTGTTATAGGGCAGTATTATTATGATACTGTACGTCGGGGTAAAAAAGAATTTTAAAATTACGATAAGAAAGTTATACAGGGTACCGTTTAGGAAATAATATTAACCAGCGAAGTTACAAACTTGGCAAGATATTAAAGGTACACGAGTAGACAATCGCGCCATGTTTGGATATGAAAGCAATGCGCCAAGGATCGCTTTACATTATGAGGAAAAATAATAGTTTAAGAGAAACGTGTACCTAAAAAACGGACAAAATATAAGGAACCTCTCCTGCTTCTAAAAGAGAAAAATGTAAAATAATAGATATTTTTGAATGCGAGACAACTGATGATAATACGTATAACACTTGACCTCCTTTACGAGTCTGCGAGAGCACTTGTCTTAAACCACAGGGTTACGGTGTCATTAAGGTTGCAGCGGATAAGGTGCACTAAAGGCAAGTTGCATGTTAGTGGGTATCAGGTTGTACCATAATGTGGAAAGTTAACGCTTTAATGTTGCCAACAGCGGTGTGAAAGCGTGAGCTAACGTAATAATGGAAGGGAATATCACATTGTGGGATACTATAGACATGACATGAAAACACTTTTATGGAGTAGGAAGGTGCGGATGTATAAAAGCGCCTCACTGGCACATGGCCATATAGCAGCTGCTTTCTTTGATATCTCGTTCTAGGACAGATTTGTGTACATCCTCGCGTCTTGTCCCGACGTCCATGTGGCACAGAGAGCATCAACGCGGAAATTTAAAAGTATAAACAAAGTCATTTACAACTTGGCTCAACTGGAACCTCGCCAAGTTGGAAGAGCATCTTCGCTTAAGGATGTGTATTGTTTAGGCTGCCAGAGCTATTTACAAGAACATTCGGCATTGTGAATTTGCTCCTGCACTCAGCATCGAGTATAAAAGCATTTGATTCATTATCCAGTCACTCGGGAGGCTCAAACTCTACGCCATCGCCAACTTGGAAACTTTCCTCTTCTTCCCGCCAGTTTCCGATTGTTCTGATTTCACACTAGTCCCTGATTATTCTGCTTAACAGCCACTCATTATTCTCTCTCCAAACAGTCCTGACGAGCTGTCTACTACTCCATCAGCAATGTTTGGAAACGAACATTTTCCCGCCAATATTTGCGCGGGAATCTCCGTGTGGCACATTCTTGGCATCCCGACTCAACTTCTTTTGTCGTTCCTGATTGATTCTCCCTCCCATGCGACCCGACGACCGCCTCAGCGAGCGAGGGAACTTGGGTCTTAAGACAAGAGGCCGTAGTTGTCATACTGGCATGGTGGAAACTTACCAAATTGCGGCAGTCGTGAGGGTGTCCCGGATTTGGTTGTCTGTAGTAGATTTTCACATCAATGTTTGTCGAGAACGCTGGTCATTTATGGCTTCTACAAGCGATGGCGTTTCTTCGTATTTGGCCGCATCGGGCTAACCGTTTGTATCAAACACTCAGCGTTCAGAGCGATGCTAGTTACAATTAGATTAGTGCTATTTTGATACATTCTTTTTCGTGTTCTTGCTTGTGCCAAGGAATGTTTTAGACTACGAAATTAGTTGAGGCAAATCTGTAGGATCAGAACGCCTGTGACGTAGATGGCACAACTACTCTTAACATAGTGAGAGTTATGACAGCTTCTATAACACACAACGAAGTTTTTAGACGTCCTTGACTTAGATCTGTGGCGGTGTCCCTGCGAGTGGCAGCGCTGATTTATGATACAATACATTACATGTAGTAGCGCATTTGATGGCAGAATAGCCGCAGTAGTGATAAATGCGGGGTGGCGGGAGATGGGAAAATTAATTTCTGTGGGATGTTAATTACGACGGTCGTTTCAATAACACGAATGGCGGGGGGGCTCGAAATTACAAAGGATAATGACATACGTATAATTAGGATAATATCGATGCAAGGGATGTAATATCCCGACTTAATAGACGGAGAATTTATGCAAAAATACTATATCATTATAAGGAAATGTAAGTTCTAGAAAGTTCTAAGTAAGTTAAAAAAAGGGGGGGGGGGGATCCCACTAAATTCGTAGGTACAATATGTACTAACACCCCCCCCCCCCTTTTGAAAGAAGTATTGCCAGCTACTGCGGCAGAGGGTGTCAGAGCCTTAACAAAATTCACACCTGCTTACCCCCCTCTGACTCACACAGACCGACTCTGACATGTGTTCGTGATGAACGAAGTCTGGTAACAATGTCTGTGGCTGTGACGTCAGACATCGTTAAGTGGTGTTTTATGATCCTTTCTGTTTACCTTATATCTGAGCGTTTTCTTTTTCCTTGATGGTTTTTAATTCATTTATTGTTTACATCTATATTCCCCCCGCATTCTATGGTAATAATAACAGTTGCAGCAATAGTAGTAGTAATAATGATAATAATGATGATAGTAATTATCATAAAAGTAATGAAAATGATCTTGATAACAATAATGATAATAATGACAATATCAAAAACAACAATAACAGTGGTAATGATGATGATAGTGACAGTCAAGAAAATCATTATATTGGTAAAAATGATAATTATTATAATAATACATCAAAACAACAAGAACACAAACATCAACAACAACAGTAAAATGATAATAATAATGTTAATAACGATAGCGATGATAGTGATAATAATAGTAATGATAATAATGAATATTATGATAATGGTAATAATGATAACAAAAATAACTATCATTATTATTATAATCATCATTATTATGATGATGATAACGATATTGATAATCATAACAATGATAATGATAATGATAATAATAAGAGTAAAAATAAAATTGATGATAGTAATGATAATAATAATAGTGTTAATAATATCATCAAGAACAGTGATAGTAATCAGAACTATTAGCATCATTAGAACAATAATAGTAAAAACAACAACACCAACAAAATTATGAAACTCGTAACAAATAACGAGATTAACAATGATGATCACGATAATAACAACACTAACAAGAGCAACAACAACAAAAAAAACATTAGCAACAATGCTACTATTCTGCAACCATTGCTAGACTAAACAACAGGGACATACACAGCTAAAATAATGACAGTGACAACGAACCGAAAAAAGTAGAAGTTAGAGAAAAAAAAGAAAAAAAAAGTAACAATAAAAAACAACAGCAGTAAATCAACAATAACACAAACCAAATACAAAAAAAAAAATAAAAAAATAAAAACAATAACAACAAAACAAAAACAAAACAACAACAAAACAAAAGCAATCAATCAA
>NW_028234406.1:19254764-19262264 GCF_977035675.1 Penaeus japonicus | reverse complement strand
AATGCCAATCTACCATATACACACACACACACACAGACATGTGTATACATAAAAACAAAGAATTAAAGATTATTGTATATATACATCTATACATATAAATATATATAAACACATACATATATTTGTCCGTATGTGTATGTGCGCGCGTGCGTATGGATGGTAATGGTATGGCAAGTAGCGTTCATGCTAAATAGCCACTGAGAAGCAATCTATTATTCTAAAAGTTGTTCATAGGGTTATTTATAGTTTTAATATTTATAACAATGATATATATAACAACTACATACTGCCACATAATGAATAAATTATATTTAAGTAAAGTTTATATGTATATATTACATATTCTATTTATCATTTGGGGGTTTTGGTATTACGCAGTGTGATGGTATTAAGATGTGTCCCTACTACGACCAGTTTGTGTAAATTGTATATATCCTAAATACTAACACTATTTGTGTAATTGACACGACGGGTCCCGTCCCGGGCACCCGAATATGTTGCGAGCAGAGATTGATCTAATTCCCACACATAATATATAAAGGGATGATGTTAAACACGGTAGCGAAAACATTAACAATATATTATAAAATCAAGATATATATATATAACATTATTTACAAGGGAGGCACGATATATATATATATGCAAGGGGGAAGCTAAGCCTATCGCAAAGCTAATAATACCTGAGCTAAAGATATATCAATAACCCTAATATAAACACAACACTAAGGAAAACACAGCCCTAAGGTAAACACAGACAATGCACAGTATATGGAATAAGTTAAGTCACTAAAGGCACTAAAACACTGTCTACCTGGAATCCTTGAGGAGGTGAAGGGAGAGGAAGGACCTCTCGACTTGAAGGTCGAACTAATTCTGTCTAAATCTATCAATGACCTATTTTGAGGAGGATACCGGGTCAGTACGAGGGGCAGCGACAATTCTTCTAATTGGTCAGGGAGCTGCCCAACCCGGCGGTCATTGGTCCACGTGGTAATGAGGCAGGACCTTGGCCACGCCCTCCGAACGTGGGCATTCAGGACTGACCTGGAACTGGGAGACATTGTGTTTAAGTAACTAGAAATATTTAATTATTGCTTCGATATGAATTTTGAATCTTTATCATATACAATAAGACCTTCATATCGCTCGAATAAATTGAAATGATATCAGAGTATATATATGAAGTGCATTGCTAATTATTAACATATTATTATGTCATAATGTTTAAAGACAATATAAAAATTAGCAAGTAAGTTATGCTAAGTTATAGTATATACTAATAAATTGGTATATCCAGTAATGGTAAATATAGTACAAAAAGATACAAGAGTACGACTTGCGAATAGGCATCGGGTGATGCGGTAACTTGCTCGTAGTGCGATGCAACCAACACGCGACCAAGCTCGAATCATCAGCTGTTGCAAGTCAGGTATCTGTTTAAGATCAGACTGGGGAAAAAGTCATTAGGAGTCCCGGGCTTCAGGATGAACCCGAGAGTTGCAACAATGCAATGAGTTGACTGCATCAGGAACCGTATACAGCATAGAATGGTCCTGGTAGTCGACATATGTGGTAGTTACCAGCAGGAACTATCTGCAAGGTATAGCGAAATTAGTACTTCATATTGAAAAATAATCATATATGCAACATAATCATATGATTTGGCAATAACAAGAAATAGGAAGTATTTACCTGAGTTCATGTTATTTGCTGACAATACTTACGTAGTAGCAGACCGGATTCATCGAGGGATGAACTATGTGAAAAATATGTGTCTGCTTTGATAAGTGATGAGTAATGAAAAAAATGATAAGTTAAGATGTAGTTTTTCCATTTACTAACTGGGTCTAGTCCTTCGGGGAGTGAAGGCACGGCATATGAGCCAAGGTCAGTAGCAAGTTAGAAAGAACAATGTAAATGTGTATGATGCATGTAAAAAAAAATAATAGCCAAATTACCAACCATATCTAATCCTTTAAATAGGCGTGACCGGAAGTCAAGATTTGAGGCAAAGTGGGTAAAAAAAAATATCATGAGTATGTATATGAAAGAAAAAAAATAATCCAAGTATCAACCGAATCCAGTCCTTCAATTAATTAGAAGGCACGACATGAGTCAGATTGGATGAGACTGGAAAAATAAATGTTAATGAAAGCTGAAAGAAAAAAATATTAATAAAATATTGACCTGGAGGTCGTTCCGTTACGGAATAGGTGATTTACTGTGATTGACCATGTTAGTGGTCGGTAAGATCATGCGCCAAATTGAACTCGTCCCGTGGGGAGACGCTGTCTTAGCTCGAGAACAAAGATAAATATGATGAATTATTAGACTATGCTAAGATATTTCAATTGCGTGGCCGAACTCGTCCTTCTGAAATAAGGTGCGGCGTAATAGCCAAGATCGGGGCAACTGAAAGAAATACCATTAATATGTGCATAGCTAATAAAATGCGGAGTTAGCAAGCCTGGAACGTCTGATAAGTGATAAGCGCGCTGTCTCTGTTTGAGAGAATTAATTGTGACGTCAGGTTGTCAAGTTCTCCAAAGGCGCGGTGCACCGGAGTGCGATAAAATAACCCATAATTCGCGGTTTATTCAATTGTGGTACCATAGATACGCGAAATTAGGGTGTGAGATGCACATGCAATGGGCGTCATGCAATGAAGGCCCGATAAGTGAGGTACAGTAGCTGGAGAAAGGCAAAATTAAGCTGAAAAGCTATGAAATATGAAGTGATAAGGAAACCTTTTCCTGACTGTCCTAATGAACGTTTCGTTCAGTAATATCATGATAAGATATTTGGCGTTCCGATTGACCCATGAAATGTTTCGAAAGGTCAGAAACTCGGAGAGGCCTATGATGATAACATATGCTAAATGTTGCCGAAGTCGACAATTGCTTAACATTAAAAATAATGACAATCATATCATACAAGGATTAAAGTTACTTGCAATTAAACAGTGAAATATGGAAGTAACAATAATCAATAATGCAATGAAAAATGTAAAGATAGTCGAATCTGACTATACCATGAAATAGGAATAAAGCTAAGAAACGAACATGCATCTGTCAACATTTCTAGCTAAATGTGATGATAAATCATAATATGAAGTGATGAAACATGTTAAGATATGAAATAATTGTCATAGAGATTGTAATGAATTAACAATCATAAGTCCACAAAGTCATAAAAGTGAACAAAATTACCAAAACATATACTGTCGAATGTTGAGAATAATAGAATCTCACAAAGACAGTTTAAATTGTAATTCCAATTATCGGATTACAATGTGACCGAGTGAGGTCAGTAGTGTGACCATTGAACGATTCACAAATGACAAAGTATGTCATGTTACAGGAGATACAGATATATAGTCATGCATTAAGAAATACACAAACGTATATGCAGACAATAAAATAAATGAAAATGTAGAGAAAATCAGAGTTAAGACACATATAATTCTTAATATTCGTTAACGATTTTCTTACAAATTCACACGTGCAATAATGACATAGGATAAGGTCACATACAGAACGGTCAAGAAGTGACCGAAAGGTCACGTGTGAAACTACCATCCTAATTAACACGGACATGAAGTTGACCACAAGGGACAGAATGGTCGCGAGAAAATATAACACATTGTCAAAGTTTTATGGCCAGATTGACCATACGAACGGGTCAAGGGTCAAGTGAGGTCAGGTCATATGCGAAATACATTTAATAATTAAATGCATATTAAAGCAAGAATAAAAGAAATTATATTAAAGTCCCATAATAAAAGAACAAATATAACAAATGTTAACGCAAAGTGAATTACATTTCCACGAATACATAGTATAAACCATATTCAATAAAGGAAAATATTGAAATTCACAAGAAAAATAATCACACGAGATCAAAGAACGAATCTGAATCATGTAATGTGATAATATATTTGTGTTCGAAGAAATTCGATATGTTAAATTTCGCATAGGAACGAAAACTTAAGAAAATCACACAGATATTAGAAATTCTATATAAGAAATTTCGATGTTATTGCCATAAGAATATGTGTTTAACAGTTATTTACTTAACTAACGCACAGAAAAACAAATCATGCATTGTAAGTAGAAAAATGTAATTGTAATTTCACAAGATAACGCAGAGCAATCAAAGCGTAGAATGATATAATAAGTAAACGAAACAGTTATTTTATCGGTTTCGTATGAAAGACTAATGTCACACCTTTATGTGAATTTCTACGAGAATACGAATAACGTTGAAACGTTAATAATAACAAACGTAAAATAACATAGAATAAAGGTTAAACATTCGTAGCATAGTAAAAAGAACGAATAACGTACATATCGGAAGACATAAAATAATGATGTGAAATATTACGTTACCGAATGTTAACGAAAAGTTATTTAGTGAAATTAACGAAACGATACGTAGAAAAAATATCACTAATTAACAAAAATGAGAATAGATGAAAAAGCGTGGGAGGGAGGGCGGGGGAATAACGGGGGTGGATTTTACAATAAACAGGGAGAAAAAAAATGCAATGGGGAGGGGGGGCAGGGAAACACAGGAGATACAGTGTCTAGCAACCTTAAAGTGACTTACCTTTTGTTGCTGAGAGAAGAGAAGTGGTAGCTTTACTGCGATTGTCGTGTTCCTCTTAGCGCTGGCGGTGTTCACAATCACAAAATACACACTTAAACAATACTAACGTGGCGATAATTGTCCCAACCGTTACCATATGAGGCGGGATAGACAAGGGTTATTTAAGTACGCGCGAGCGGTTCACGACTTAAATAAAAATTAGGTTAATATTCTACACTTTTAACCTAAAAGGAGGAGGTACTTCTCCAGATATCACTAACTATGTCACGTAGTGAAAAAAATAGAACGAAGAGCCACTAGTATGCCTAAATTGTGCAAAAAATTGAAACTAGGTCCTATCAATTTGTTATTAATCAAACAGAACCAAAATATTTGTAGCGAGCGGCCTACGAATATTTATAATCAAAGACGTTATTTAAAACTAATTAACGACGTGAGGTTCTTATCTTGCATTATCACCAATTTATGTGACGAGCAAGATATATCCCATTCTGCCACCAGAATGTGATGAGCAGAATGAATCCCATTCTGCCACTAGAATATGTGGTGAGCAGAATGAATCTCACCGCTGACACCAGTTTATCTGATGGTATTAAGATGTGTCCCTACTACGACCAGTTTGTGTAAATTGTATATATCCTAAATACTAACACTATTTGTGTAATTGACACGACGGGTCCCGTCCCGGGCACCCGAATATGTTGCGAGCAGAGATTGATCTAATTCCCACACATAATATATAAAGGGATGATGTTAAACACGGTAGCGAAAACATTAACAATATATTATAAAATCAAGATATATATATATAACATTATTTACAAGGGAGGCACGATATATATATATATGCAAGGGGGAAGCTAAGCCTATCGCAAAGCTAATAATACCTGAGCTAAAGATATATCAATAACCCTAATATAAACACAACACTAAGGAAAACACAGCCCTAAGGTAAACACAGACAATGCACAGTATATGGAATAAGTTAAGTCACTAAAGGCACTAAAACACTGTCTACCTGGAATCCTTGAGGAGGTGAAGGGAGAGGAAGGACCTCTCGACTTGAAGGTCGAACTAATTCTGTCTAAATCTATCAATGACCTATTTTGAGGAGGATACCGGGTCAGTACGAGGGGCAGCGACAATTCTTCTAATTGGTCAGGGAGCTGCCCAACCCGGCGGTCATTGGTCCACGTGGTAATGAGGCAGGACCTTGGCCACGCCCTCCGAACGTGGGCATTCAGGACTGACCTGGAACTGGGAGACATTGTGTTTAAGTAACTAGAAATATTTAATTATTGCTTCGATATGAATTTTGAATCTTTATCATATACAATAAGACCTTCATACGCAGTACCCATTCTTTTACGGCAATATTATTCCTGTATCATATGATTCAAACATGATTGCAACCCAGGAATCAATGATGCTGAACGTAAAGAATAAACCGGGGTTGTTCTGATTTTTCCATGCCAGGATATACACTTTCGAGCAAAGATCTCCACAAGATATAAATAGAAACATGACGTATATATATTAACTCAAGACTTATTGCTCTTGACTTCGGCCTATGTTACTGAGACCCGTCAACAGCTTATCTATAGAAAAGTCTGGAATTGTTGAAAGGCTGAAATTAGTCACAGAATATCAACAATGAGCGAAAGTATCAGTTAAACTAATACATCTCCTTTACGTTCACTGCTAACAACATATCCAAGATGAATATAGACTAAAATGGGAGAATACGGAGGATAAAGTGCATAAAACATCATAATAATTTTATATAGTATGTACTTGTAATGATACTAATCCTATACGGAAGATTAAATGTATGAAGCTAGCGAAAGAGGATGGGCTGATGATGGGTAGAACCTAAGGACAAAAAAAAAAAAAAAAAAAAAAAAAAAAAAAAAAAAAAAAAAAAAAAAAAAAAAAAAAAAAAAAAACACTAAATAGGAATAGAAGCAACACATGAATGACATTTTTATGAAGATAAAAAAAGAAAAAGAAAAAATAAAATAAAAAATACATGTGAAAAAATAGAAATAGAAATAAGAAACACACGTGAAAAGGAACACAAAATCCGTAACATTTCGGTTCCGATCTCCTTCAGGAAACAACAGCTAAAAGGATGCTTCAGTATCATCTTCTCTCCTTCTGTTCTTATTGTGGCTCCGTTTTCATTTCATTACATCTAATTGTTTTCGTCAAGAGAGGTTTCAGCTGTGCTACGGCCATAACAATGTTACGTCGATTAAATTGCGTTTCATACTCGCTCAAAAGTGGGTTCGAGGTAATGGTACAACGAGATCAACTCATTTTCAAAAAAGTTCTTACAAGAAAAGGGAGAATATACCATTGCTTTTGTAAACAACTTTACGCTTAATATTACCTTTCGGGTGTCCCTATTACTACCAACGATGGCGCCAAGGATATAAGACGAAGAAGAAAGTTCTTAGCCAAAAGTACTCGACGGAGGATAAATCTATCTCCAAATATACAACAAATAACAAAAGAAGGCGTTAAAAAAAGTTGCCAGAGTTCGATCAGAATCATTCGAATTTCTGGAAATTGTGAAAGCATAACGATCGTTAATTAGATAGGAGAGCATAAATTTAAATTCATGAGGGACCTAATGAGACACAGATTCATAGAGAAAAACGTTCTATTGAAAAAAAAAAAAAATCAAAACGACAATAGAAAAAAAGAATGAAGATGCCATCAACGCAACGGCAGGAAGGGCAGTAACGGAAGCCATTAGAGCAGCACAAGACTGGGAGAAATGGGGAAAGGTTGTGTACACGGTCAAAGCCGTTTGGAAATTCAGATCTGAGTAGAAAGAGAGTGAGAGAGAGAGAGAGAGAGAGAGAGAGAGAGAGAGAGAGAGAG